>NC_136938.1:10457817-10472817 GCF_949987615.1 Pollachius pollachius | reverse complement strand
TACACACACACACACACACACGCACACATAGTAATACAGCCACACCAGTGCAGATACGAGACAAATTCAAACACACAGTCTGCATGTGTGTGTGTGTGTGTTTGATTGCTATCTTCCCCAGCATGTATACCACGCGACAATAAAGCAATCAGCGGCCTCTAACACTGCCAGGCCATGTTGCCATGATGAGCCTTTGAAACCTGAATAATGATGTCATTCCCAGACCAAAGCACCCGTTCAGACCAGGAAGAGCCATTAACAGCCATAGCTAATGCCAAGATCCGCACTTTCATGTGGTTTGTAGTACTTAATGTGGATTTTAAGTGTGAACCCAAAGAGGTTTTTATCACGGCCTCACACTGATCTTGGGAATGACTTCCTTCCTTCCACATCCATTTAATGTGGCGAATGGTTTCAACCCAGCGACCGGGTTTGTTCACGTTTGAGGTTAAGGTTAAGGTTCCCGGTTGAGATAGGAAAGCAAAGTTTCTGTCAAACTAGGCCACTGATCACAAGCAGCAATTCCAAAGCTTTGTGCAGGGTTTTTTCTGTGTTTGTGTGTGTGTGTGTGTGTGTGTGTGTGTGTGTGCGTGTGTGTGTGTGTGTGTGTGTTTGTGTGTGTGTGTGTGTGTGTGTGTGTGTGTGTGTGTGTGTGTGTGTGCGCGTGTGTGTGTGTGTTTGTTTCTGTGTGTTACTGTTTGTGTTTGTGGCATAAATGTGTGTAATTCTGTGTGGGAATGAGTGTCTGTGTATGTGAGGCTGGGATGTGTGTGTTTGTGTGTGTGTGTGTGTGTGTGTGTGTGTGTGTGTGTGTGTGTGTGTGTGCTTGTGTTTGTATGACCTTGTGAACCTATCGTCCTCTAAGCCTCTTAGGGTTAAGGAGAAGTCACACAGTGTCTTGCAGGAGGCCCGGAACTCTAGGATCTCAGATCCTGAAATACACACACACACAAACATCCTGTGTCTCACACACACACACACACACACACACACACACACTCACACACACAAAACGCACATGGTTACATATTACATACAGTTATTTTATTTTACACGTATATATATATATATATATATATATATATATATATATATATATATATCCATTCGGTCACTCAGGCCCTCATCACCACGAATAGAAACAATACTCATTAAGCAGTAGACAGATAGATTTCGAGCTACATGCTAACCTTGAAGATGACTGAGCCTCGCTGGCTTTTGTCTTAACTCATTAAGTCACCTCATTAGCTTAAGCCTCTTGTTTACCGTGTTGCTTTGAGGAAATCAGTGGGATCCTACTTCCTGTTTCTAATAGAAACTGGTGTGTGTGTGTGTGTGTGTGTGTGTGTGTGTGTGTGTGTGTGTGTGCGTGCGTGTGTGTGTGTATGTGTGTGTGTGTGTGTGTGTTTGTGTGTCTTTGTGTGGGTGTGAATGTGTCTGCCTATGTATGTTTTGTTGTGCATGCGCAGGTGTGTGTGTGTGTGTGTGTGTTTGTGTGTGTGTGTGTGTGTGTGTGTGCGAGCAAGCAGACTTGTGTGTTTTCAAAATTAGTAGACTTGCGTGCATGTGAATCAGTGTGAGTATGTGAGTGTGTGTGAGAGTGGGAAGAGCATAACTGTACTTGTGAAACACTTTGCCTGCCATTCACAGTGTCTCATTAGTTATTGGAGTCACTGTATTGAAACAACCCATAATAAATATAACACTTTAAAATGTTGTTGTGAACCTATTATGAACCTTGAAATTGTGTAATTGTGTGAAATTGTGTAATTTTTTTAGAAAAATGATGCAATGAAATTTCTGGCAACCCTTTGCAGCTATTACTATTGAGTCATTAAGTAGATACTTTAAAGCAACTTAAGGTGAAACCAGGTAATTTGGGATTGAACCCAGAACCTTTTCGGATGTGGTGGTTGAACTTCCTAGCTCTTACACAATGCTATCCTCATATAGATTAAATTCGTTTTTGCCACCATTGGATCAGCATAAGGGTTTGACAAGGCAAAACAATACACTGTAAACACACTATTTTCATGCTGCTATGCTTGACCTCCCAGGCTGCCATACTTTCCCCTTCTTCGTTAACTGTACAATGTTTGTGTAGCAGTTATAGAGGAAGGATAAGGCTATGCAAGAATGAGCTCAGACTACCAGTAAATCCATTGGCACTGCTTCTCAGGTGCACACACCCCCTCCATGCCACCATAGCACAGTACTTCTATTTATTCGCTGCCTGAAAGCCGAGGAAAGCTTAATAATATCACTGCAATATGAACCAGCTTGGGCCAAATAATTGGTTTCAGAGAAAGTCAATGTTTTGAAACCAAGCACACTCTGCTATGCCCTGCGCGCTGTTTTCCTTCCCAGGTGCACGTGTTTCCAGGGCCCTAATTGCGGCCAATTTAGAGCCTTTTTATATTTAAGCTGCTTTTGGGGATGTCAATTGACAAAAAACATATGTACAGCTACTTCCCCTTGCTTCCACCTCGCTCTCTGCCGTACCAAACATTGACACAGGGCTGCGTGACTCAATCTTTACCAGAAGAGGGGCTTCGGCGGCTAACTGTGGCTAAGCCTGAGGTTTTTCTGTTTCCTGGAGCGAAACGTAAATGAAAGGCCCAGTGAGCCCTCCCTCCCCCCACCTCCTCTGGCCTCCCCCTCCTCCACCAGGGTTTAGGGGGGATGGCGTTGTATGACTGCTGGGGGGAGGGGGAGGGGGGGGCCCGTTGGTGGGTTTGGAGGGAGGTTGCCATCCTGCCACCACACACACCGCCAAGCACCACATTCCAACACTGGCAGGAGTGTGTAGGCCGCGTGTTTGTTCTGTCACTTGGAGCTAGAGTGGGGCTGTGCTCCAGTAAGCCCTCTGGCCTGCCCCTCCCTTTCCCAGGCCCTGCCCCTCACCTGCCTGCCTGCCCGGCTGGCTGGCAGCAGTGGAGGAGGAGGAGGCCAATGTTTTAGATCCAGCGGGCCGCTTCCAACACCGTTGCCGCTCACCGGCCATGTTGGCTCTGACTCCTCAGCTGGAACTGAGGGGCTGCTGACAGTTTTATTGGCAGTTTAATGTCTTTTCCTTTTGTATTTATTTCTTTAGGCTATTTTTTTTGTGTTTTTATTTACAAACCACAGCATCCCCCTTAAAATTTGCTTCAGGGGTCTTTGGGACACATTGAAGGACATTCCAATAAAAAACGTGCACATGATCCATTTTATTATTTTTTACAGACCGCACCAGTCTAAAATCATGCAACTTCTCTTGCACGATTTTCTTTCCAGCTCTGGTCTGTCTTAGTTAGTTTTTTCCCCGGTTCTCTTTCTCTCTTGTGTCTGACCAACTCGGGTCCTGCTTCCAGTCATGGGAGCTTTGCGGTAGCTAGCTTGCGCTCCAGAAACCCAGACCTTGGAAAAGACGGCTGCGGCCAGGATTCCAGGTCCTCATGCAGCTGCAAGTATTTGGGAAGTGATTGTTCTGAGTAAAGGGTCCCGTGCTAATTCAAAAGGTGTGACAGTGGAACAAATGATAAGGCCTCGGCAGTGGAGCCCCTGATGAATATCCAACGGCCTCGCCAATAATACCCCCGCACAGCCTGACATTTAGGCTCCCTCCAAAAACACTGTTCCCTCACAAAGTTGTGGAAATGTGGGCATACTCATCAAGTCTACCCTGGGTATTCACAGCTGTTTCCCTCCCTCTGTCTCGTTCTCTCGCTTTGTTTGCATGTGTTTGAGTGTGTGTCTCTCTCTCTCTTGTATTCTCTCGCTCTCTTATATTTATTTATTTATCCATTCAGATCCATAAAAAAAATCTGTACCCGTGTACATATTTATTTTGCAATTTGGTTGCAAATATTTCCAAAAACATTCTTCAATATCTTATTTGTTTACAATCAATCATTGTATTTTCTATTTGCCATTATCTTTACTGCACTGACACCGTAACAGACACAAATTTCCACTGGGTTCAAAAAGTAATGTGAATTTCTCTCTCTCCCTCTCTCCCTCTCTCTCCCTCAGCTCATTGGCTACAGTGAGAAGCCCATCAACCTTCAGATGTTCATCGGCACAGCGGATGACCGCTACCTCCGGCCGCACGCCTTCTACCAGGTGCACCGGATCACCGGCAAGACGGTGGCCACAGCCAGCCAGGAGATCGTCATCACCAGCACCAAAGTCCTGGAGATCCCCCTCCTACCGGAGAACAACATGACGGCCAGGTACGGTCCAACAACACCCATGGACTACGACGGGGCCTGGAGACCGCATTGTTCTGACCGCCGCCAAGGGGAGGACAGAGTCTGGCGACAAATCCACACCAGTCTTTATGCCAGAGTGGAATGAATGAGCGTCAAATGAGACGAGCGCTACAAAACAAGATTGAATTGATTGCATTTGAATTGATTACATTTATTAGAGTAATTTAAATTAAAAAATATAACAATAAATCTTTCAATAAAGAATATAAATAAAAAATACAAAACAAAATGAATAGCACGAAAAATCAATAAACAAAACGATTAGATGAGAATGAGATGTGAAGATGAGAATGAGCTTCAAAACAAGACAGAGGGAGCTTGTCACTTCACCCCGCTATAAGTCCATGGTTGAGTCTGTGATGGAAAATGATGTAGGTCTATGTAGTTCTTTTGCCTTGCCAGGTCTCTTACGCCGCCTCATTAGATGATTAATCGTGTACTAAATATTTCTCATGTTGTGTTCAGCTGTATGCAGCTTCTTTTCGGGGCGAAGTCTCTCTTGTAGATGACGATGACGATTTAATCTGAATGAAATAAAGGTTAAATCAATATAATAAAGAAAGATACAGGAAGAAAGGTAGAGATCACATCAGTATAGAGGGGTAATACAATGTCTTGTTGTGCCAATGCTTGGGAGGCTTTATGAGCAAGGCAGGGAGCCTATGTAAAATAAGATAAGATGTACTTCATTAATCCCAGACGGTAAATACTGCTGTCACAGCAGAAAGTAAAGGACAGCAGTACAAAAAAGAAAACAGCAGTTACTATTTCAATACTCATGTGAATACGGTCGTCTGGATGGTCTTATTGCTCATAGCTCTGGTTTTCCTTGAAGCTGGAATTCACGGGAAGGGATTACATAACGATTTTCACCTTTCACAGCGGCCCTAAATCGTGTTCACAGCTTAACTCACCCCTCATTGCCGATCCCTAATGAGCTGTGGTTGGCTTTTTATCACTCCCAAGCCCTCACTACTTAAGCGTTTCTTCCAGCCCTGCCAAGGGTGGAGGTGCTGTGGTGTGGTGCGGCGCTCACAGCTCTGCTCTCTGTTTCTTCACCGCACAGTATCGACTGCGCTGGCATCCTCAAGCTCCGCAACTCGGACATCGAGCTGCGGAAGGGGGAGACGGACATCGGCAGGAAGAACACGCGGGTCCGGGTGGTGTTCCGGGTGCACATCCCCCAGCCCAACGGGAAGGTGCTGTCGCTGCAGGCCTCCTCCATCCCTGTGGAGTGCTGTGAGTGTCCGGTACCTCTGCTGACTCACACACACGGATACACAGGGAACGCACACTCACACACAAACACACACACACACACACACACACACACACACACACACACACACACACACACACATACAAACACAGCAGACACGTTGTAATTTTGTTACACATGCACAGCAAAAGCTTGCACACACACAAACACACACAGGCACACATATTTACAATCGTACCCACACCAGACAAACTGACCAAAGAACACATCTCAGTTGTTAATTCCAGGGCTAATGTACAACATCAGCGCCGCTGTTGATTCATGAATGTTGAGGTAATACTCTGTCTGGCCTCTTTGAATATTGCTCAAGAGAAGAACCCCTGATAACCATCTGGAATACACTACTGTGTGCTCCTACCACCCTGTCCCCTACCTCTGGTCAGACCCTTCCTCTAGTCTGTCCTTTAGATTCCCGACCAGGGGAAGGCTTAAACTAGGAGGTACATGAGCAGGCTTCGGAGAGCACTAAAGATAAAGACTTTCATGCTCCTGGTTAATACCCAGAACAATACAAATCAAGATTTAAATGTTACTATTTGTTTAAATATGACTTTGCTAGTCAATAAAGAACCAGGAATATAAATTGACCTATGCATCTGCTCCTATTATTTAACCCCTGCTAGGCTACTACAATATAAGTATTGGTGAGAAATGATGCTAAATATTAGTATTAGTGGTAATAGCACAGTATAAGTTCAAAGGAAAACAACTTGTGGTTTGGTGTTTCTGAATTGGTAATAGGGCTGTGGTGGGGCTACAGATTAGCAAAGTGGTTGGGAAACACTGTTTTAGAATCAGTAAGTAAATGTAACCGATTTTAATGTAACAAGGATATATTTATAACAAGAAACAATACAACAAACAATAGAATGTATCTATGAACAAACAGAAGAAGACAATACCACACATGTAAACTGACACAAACCGATTAAAAAGCAGTAGACCCCCCAGCCTGCCGTGCTCAGGCTTTGGTGCGACGTGCATCAAGACAAACCGATACAAACCGCTACGCTAGCATTCGCCTTCACTGAGCACCATGACCCAGCGTCGTGATCTCCTCCCTCAGCCCAGCGCTCGGCTCAGGAACTGCCCCAGGTGGAGAAGTCCAGCCTGACCAGCTGCCTGGTCAGCGGGGGAGAGGAGATGGTCATCACCGGCTCCAACTTCTTCCCCGAGTCAAAGGTCATCTTCCTGGAGAAGGGCCCTGGTAAGACTTATCTCCTCGCAGCGCCACGCCGCCAGTCGCTGACCAGCGCAAATACATGAAGAGAGAGGAGTAAACATCGTATTTAAACTGGGGAAACAATTAATTATATAGAGAGGAGAGATGCCATTTATATGGAGGGATAAAATCCTGTTTATATAGAGAGGGGAACTATTAATTATATAGAGAAGGGAAATATTATTTATGTAAAGCGAGGGAGAAATTTAAATAGAGAGGCAAAATATTATTTATATGGAAAGCCTAAATATGATTGATATCATAGAGAGGTAAATTATTTTTTAAGATTGAGAGAGGGGAAATATTGTTTTGATAAATAGAGGGTAGATATTAATGTACAGAGCCAAAAAATAATTTAGATCATAGAGAGGCTAAATATTGTTAATGTTATAGAGAGGCAAACTATTATTGATACAGAAAGGAAAAATATAATTTGAATAGCTGCTGTCTAATATAAATACTATGTCTCCTGTGAATATAAAATAATAGTAATAAATATGGCAAAATAAAGGTAGATAAAAATACATTTAAAGGAGGTTGTTTAATGCAAGATATGTCTTTCTATTCACTGCTCAGTTTGGAGTCTATTGAAATGCTTCCCGTTTTGGAATGCTGCTTGATTTTATTTAGTGAAGCATTATTTCCCTCTGTTTTTGATTTCAAGTTTTGGTAACAGTATCAAACATCCTTCTTTAGTTTTCAGAATCCAAGTATATGTCACAATACTCTCATTGCATGCAAGTCACTTTCCCTGCCCTTGTCGTCTTTATTACTTATTTTGTACGTCTTTGTGAAGAGCCGTAACATCTCAACACCAAAACCATTATTGAATGATGGTTGAAGTATTCCCAATCTTTGTAAAGCAACGTACACTGTGGGAGCCTTTCATTGACTTGTAAACGGGTGATGCTAAGGAAATGTGGTTTCAGTGGAACTGCGGGCTATAATCTGAAACATTGTGATGGGTTTCTGCTGTTTCTATTTTGTCTGACATTTTAACAAACAGTAGACCCGTTGGATTCAAAATGTAAACTCTCGGAATACTTTAAATACTCTTCAAAGCCCGATGTTGAGAATCCATCACAGAGTGCATGGGAATTGCCTCATTACTTACCACATTTAACGCTTTCACCACATGGCGCATGTTTTTATACAACCTTACCAAATATTTATTTTGAAATATATTGTGTCAGAAAGAGCCTGGTAAATATATATCTATATATCTATATATCTATATATATATATAGATATATATATATAGAGAGAGAGAGAGAGAGAGAAATTATATATTTATTTATTTATTTATTTTACAATTAAAATAACTAGTTGTTTCAGAATGCATTGAAATCGGCTCATTCATTGCTTAATATGGACAACATGGCCCTGGTTTATATGGCCAGAATTCTTCTCATTATTTATTTGGATTCATCATTTTCAGGATTGGACTACTAAATATTTTTCTATTTGACAATGAACATAATTGTTCTTTGAGAGCAACATATTTTGTGTTGTGTTGTGTAACACATTTCCAGTCCCTAGTTCATGTGTGTGCTAGGTGAACAGTCCTAGCTGGGTGCATTGTCTCAACAAGTTCACTGGGCCTCCCCAGGGCCATTTCACGCTCCCCCAAGATTTACGCTTTGCATTAATGCAGTCTGTCCAGTGATTATTACGCAAGGTGGGAAATGCTAAACCGTATGAGCTGGAATACACATTAAAAAGCAATGTGTAATTGCATTGTGTACGTAACTTTTACGAGCAACATACGTCAGTCCTTTGTGATTGGGAAGTTTTGCAATTTGTTCCTTCAAATAAGAATTATTATTATGCTCAATACATAAATAGTACCATTTTAAAGCTGTAAGGTGTCTCAGCTGAGGGCAATTTCAGAACGTCTAGGCTGGATTTGTCTACAGACACTGATGCTAACACTGTTAACAAAAAGTGGGTCACTAGGCTCACTTCAATTTGGCTCCGACACCGATCTTAATATTTGTCGTTGCTTCAAGCAGGATACCTAATTTCTCATTTGGGTGACATCATTTTGTATGGGATTCATAAAAGTTAACTCATATTTATTAATGCGATCATTATATAAAAGTTATTTTCTTTTTGAAAAACAGTTGTAAAACTGGAGCCCGAACACAAAGTTCAGAAATCCCTTCACAAGCTGCTTACTGGAACGTAGATGTTCTGCCGTGTGGCACAGGACTCCGTCGTAAAACCGGTGTACAGACGGGTCTCTCCCTGGGTGGAAACGCTCATATACGAATGACATGTGCCGAGCCAGTCCCTGCCTGCCGAGGGTTTCTTCATCATGCGGAACAGCGCCGTCGTGTTCACACAAGGCATGAAGATGTGGGACTGAGGCACCTTCCCCCGTCGCTATTCTTTGTTGAGAGAAGACCACCACAGACCTGCAGGAATGCTCTTTGAAAGTTCTTTGAAGAGCACGAGGTGAACCATGGCACAGGAAAGTTGAAAGCAGAGCAGTACCCGGTGGTCAGGGCCTTCGAGAGGCTGTCGGAAAATATAGGGCCCCCGTGGTTGGGCGGGGGGGGGGCGGAAAAAACAAGAGCGCACACATTCAGCATGAAGGTAGTATATATTGTACCGGGGGAAGGCGAGGAAGAGGTGAATGAGAGAACAGGGGGAGTGCGGCGGTGCTTTTGGTTCTTTCTCGTGGCCTCATCTGGGCTGCTGAGCTACACAACAGCACTGATTGGGGTTAGCGCAAGATGAAAGAATAGAAAGTAGAGACGAGGGCCAATGAGCACAATGAGTAAATCTTTCCATGTTTTACGAACAGGGAGACAACAAAGGTTGAATCATGGGAAATGTGTTGTGTGTGGAGTGAACAGATTCTAAATGAAGGGTTGTGGCTAAAAACGGTTACACTATGTATTAGAAGAGGAATCATGACAGTTGTCTTGAAATACGATCAAATGTTTCACTATTTACTGGAATAGGAATTGCACCAGTTGTCCTTAAGCAAGATCCAATGGTACACCCTGTACTGGAAAAGGAATAATGACAGTTGTCCTGAAATAAGATCAAATGTTTCAGTGTGTATTAGACTAGGAATTGTGACAGTTGTCTTCATGTAAGATCCAATGTCATTGGGGATACATGCAGTTGGTGGACGTGTGCATTGCTTAACTATAATTAGTTATGCTATTAATATTCTATGAAAGTCAACATAAAAACAAACGCATACACACCACATTTAATTTAATTTCGAAAGTATATTCAACAGAAAGTTATGTAGAATAGAGCTTTCCTGTCTCCCCTAGTTTTAGGGTAGAATATCTCCATTGATATGGTTTCCCTGTTTGGGAGACGAAAATAAAAAGCTAAATTCCAGTCCAGAAGAAGTGGTTTGGCATGAGCGTTAAAGGGTAATAGAGGTGAAGCAGAGGATCCCTGAGACGACCCTCTCCTGGGTCACACAGTGGGCTGTTTATCGTCTGCTGTTGTCCCAGAGCCCGACCACACATAGACCACAAACTCCAGCCGCAATTACCCACCAACCTTGTACTTCTATTCCCCTGCAGGCCCAAAACCTACAATGTTGCATTTTGTGGGCTCTAAATTGGAAAATTAACGTAGAATAAGAAAATTATAGTAAAAAAAAAGAACTCAAAACAAGCGCTGTGATGGGATTAAGTATTTATACTTCACACAAGTTTATACAAATGGAGCCGGTTTGCGAAAAACCCTAAACACTGCCAGCCTGGAGCAGTGTCTGCTATTTTCTCTGTCTATTTGTTAATCAGTGTTGTTGCTACACATCCAGTAAAAAGATTTACAAGCCACAAGTTATGCTAACACACAGCAGATATTGTTTGTTTTTCTCCATCTGCCAACACAATGGACGTCTCTTCTCTTTCCCCCTCCCTCCCCCTGTGCCTGCCTGTCTTGTACAGGGTGTAGGCCTCCCCATTGCCCCCCCTTCCCCCAGCATGAGGTTCCTGTTAGGGCCTGTTGCTCTGGCCGCACGCGCAGGAGCCTCGCACCTCGCGTGTTTAGTGAAAGCACACTTAGTAGCGTACCAATCCCGCCGCCATCAGCCCGAGAGCCTCCTGAGGTCGCTGGCTTGACAGTGAGGATATAAGTACTGACTTTCAACCCCAAGCCCAGAGCTCCCTGTCCTCACAATGCACACAATAGATGCTCTGGGGCAGGATTACTGGGAAGATCAGCCGCAGCACGAGATAAGTGGAAGTAGACACCCTACTAAGACAACGACATCATTGTAAAGAGTAGAGTAGACTAGGTAAGAGGAGGGTAGAGGAGAGTAGACAAGATCAGTGTAGGGTAGTATTATAGGATAGAGTAGAGCAGAGTAGAGGAGGGCAGAGTAGAGGAGGGTTGAGTAGAATAGGCTAGGGTAGAATAGAGGAGGGTAGAATAGAATAGGGTCGATTCGTGGATTATATTAAACAAGGAGTCGCCTGTGTGTGTATGTGTGCACGCACATGCGTGTGTGTGTGTGCCCGCACGTGTGATTTTGTGTGTTTAAAGGTGAGGCCCTTCTTAGTGGACAGGAGAGGCCGAAGCGGCGCAGGTGCGCGGACCTTGACGCGCCACGTCAGCAGGGTGAAGGAAATAAAACTGCGTGTTGGCATTTCAAAACCAACGCACTCACAGCACAGCACAGCACAGCTGTGGCTGTGTGGGGGGAGTGAGGCCTCCTGAGCGTCCGTCCACTGGACGGTCCCGCTGAAGAGCTTGACTTCTGCCCACTTGTCCTGAGCACACTTAGAGAGCAGCAGGAGCGGTTTTCCCAATGCGCTGTCCTCTCCCCCAAACTGTCTCTCTCTCTCTCTCTCTCTCTCTCTCTCTCTCGTCCCTCCCGGCCGCTGCCATTGCGATGTCTGGCCAGATAATTAGATCAGTAGGAAAAGTGGAAAATCAAAGGAAGTCTCCTAGCCAAAGATCTGGCAGTGGTCGGAAGCCGTTTTAAAACAAACAGGATTATTCCACTGGCTTCACTGCATCGTTCTTTCCAAGCGAAACAAAAAAGTTAAATAGGAATGATGAAGACTTGTGATTGCTGCCTAATCGTTCTAGAATCCTCTCCACGTGGTTTGTTTGCGGGGGAAATGCCAGCTGTTTTATTGGTGCTTGGTTATTTTGGAAGACATCTTGTGTGTTTTTTTAAGCCACCTCCACCTGCCATGACCACTGGAGAAAAATTACCCCGGATTAGGCCACACGTTGGGATGCAAGATGCGTCATAAATCTGCTAATCCTTTTATTTTCTCAGTCCTAGAGGCTCTATTATTAATTCCCGCTGCAGTCAAAAACTCCACATGATTCCCCTTTTCTTCAATTTCCATTACAGTTCTGAACAACTTCTCATTGTTTTCATATGACCGTCTTACAAGGCATGGCTTACTTCACTTCAAACCACAACTGAGTCTGGGTGCTGCTCTTTCAATCATTCCTATAGGAATTGGAGTCTGTCCGTTCCATTAAGCCCTTTAGTTTGGAGGGATGATGGTCTCTGGGCCTCTCTCTTTGTATTCGTCATGTGTTCACCAGACTGTAACCAGACGTGACCTGTAAGTAGTCTTCTTCAGTCTGCCTGCGGCTGCCCCTTCATCTGCTCCTTGTCTATTGGACCTCCCTCCACTCCTGCAATGCTTCATGGATTCATATCTAATGAATTGGCTTTAAGTTGTTACCTGTTTTCATTTTTTCATTAATACATTGCATTCATTCATGTCTACTCTTGATCTTCTTTGCAGATGGACGGCCGCAGTGGGAGGTGGAGGCGAAAGTGGTCCGTGATAGAGCTCAAGGAGTAAGCACGACCGTTTGGTGTAACGCGATGATGCCGCTCTAGTGTATGCATAGACCCCACCCTCCCAACGAGAAATTAATAAAGGTCTGAAATTGGAACTGTAGACGGTAATTGTAACTAATTATCGGTATTGTCATTCGTTTTGAAAAAATATGTTTACTAATTTCAGCTAAGCAGACCTACAGGGTAGTTTATGTAAAGTCAAGTATTCAAGTTAAGTAAAGTAAAGTAGTAAAGTAGTCCAGATGTTATAACACTGTTTCTTCTACCACAGTGCAGTATAGTGATGGAGGTTCTCCAGATGTTATAACACTGTTTCTCCTACCACAGTGCAGTATAGTGATGGAGGTTCTCCAGATGTTATAACACTTTCTCCTACCACAGTGCAGTATAGTGGTGGGTGTTCTCCACATGTTATAACACTGTTTCTCCTACCACAGTGCAGTATAGTGGTGGGTGTTCTCCACATGTTATAACACTGTTTCTCCTACCACAGTGCAGTATAGTGGTGGAGGTTCCCCCGTACCACAGCAAGACCGTGGGCTCTGCCGTGCAGGTTCAATTCTATGTGTGCAACGGCAAGAGGAAAAGGAGCCAATCCCAACGCTTCACCTACCTGTCAGGTGAGACCGAATCCATTCGTAGAGTACGTAAAAACACTTCTCCTTTACTGCTTTCTGAAGCCGGTATGGTGGTTGTCTCCTGAAGAGGCATATATATACCTGTGGTTTGGAAATGCTCTCTTCTATTCCTCCAACGTCAACAGACACACACACCTGCCAACTATGTTGTTGTTGATGCAATCTTCTGCTCGCATTCGGATGGAAAGTCACTTTCTGCTCTCCAGGAAATGTAAGCACACACCGGCCAAAGGTCGTGGTGTGTTTAAAGTCGTCACACTGGTTCTTCTTATTTAAACTCAGAAAGGGTCCCTGCATCCCTACCATTTAAATGTTAACTGATAGTATTGTTATGGTTATTTCTACCACGGTGAAGAAGAGAGTCAAACTAAGATCGGCGTGGGTGGATTACAGAGAAATGCAAGTGATATTTTGCAATACAGCCAGTACCACCACAGTGTGTGTGAGTGTTTGCGTGTCCGTGAGCATTTGTGTGCGTGCTAAGAATGTGTCTGTGTGTGTATACGTGTATATTTGTAGGCCTGTGTTTTATGCGTGCAAGTGTGTGTGTGAGTATGCATGCATGCCTGAATAAACGTTGATGGGCCTGCAAGCGCGCCCACTCTTCGCAGGCAGTTCCTGTTTTCCCCCCACTGACAGAGCCTGCCAGCCAATCGGAGGCAGAGTACAGCTTGCGTACTCTGTCAGGCTTGCTGGAAGGCTCTCACCATGGTTCGGAGGGTTGCTATTCGCTTTATTGTGGTGAAAACACCCCCCGCCAATCACTTTCGACGTGCTGGTTATGAGTGGGTGAAATTGAGCGAAAAAGCAAAAACAGGTTAATTCAACCATGAACCTGTGTTGTAACACGCATCTGAAAATGTGGTTGAATTTCTGAATCGTTTCTGCACTCTTCTAGTCTTCTAGATTGACTTTCTTTCATCATGATAAGAAGTTTAAATGTATGCCCAGCCGATTTACAAATTTGATATATATTTAATATATATGTATTTAATGTATTTCTATATTTCTATAACTTACCACTGAACTGGTTCTGTGTAGTCTCTGATCTGGATTTGACGTCCCTCGAAACTATCCACATGATGGCAGCCGAACAGACAACATATGCTCCGCTCTTTCAGTTCGAGCCGAGTAAAAATAAATAGGTTACCAATCTGCATGGCAACTGCTGCACTATACAGCAAGCATTGCCTGTTTGACTGTGTAGATAATGTGTATTATTTTCTTTAATTGATATTACAAACATTCATTTAAGGAATTCATATTCAATGACCCAAATCTTGTCATCAGGATTTAAAACCGGTCGAAGTTCAACTCCCCCGCAAGGGTTAAGGTGGTTTCATTTTGTATGAGTTCCTAGTATGTGGGAAACAATTTGCAATGGGCTTTGGGGTGGTGTGTAAGCCCATCTCGGCAGAGTCATTTCCCCTCTGCATTCTACACTCTTCTTCCACTCATCATTTGTTCTCCCTCCTCCTCCTCCAGTCATGGTGAAACAGGAGCAAAGAGATGACCTGGACCTCCCCTCCGTGCGGCCCCTGTCCATGCCCATGCCCATGCCCATGGCGCACGCTGCCAGTCTGGTGTGCACCCAGCTGCCTTCCCCGGAGCAGGGCCACCCCTCCGACGGCCTTCTGTCCGGCTCCCCTAGGGGCCTGGCCGCGGGCCCTGGCCCAGGCCTCCTACCCCTGCAGGGCCCCTGCCCTTCCCTGGGCTCCCCGTCTTTCCAGCACCTGCCTCAGCTCCAGGGCCGAGGATTACACCACGCCCCCGCCGACTGCCACATGACCTTTCAG
>NC_136938.1:10360317-10452817 GCF_949987615.1 Pollachius pollachius | reverse complement strand
CCTCCACACACACACTTACACACCACACACACACACACACACACACACACACACACACACACACACACACCGAACAGCCACAGGTGAAGAGAACGTCTAGCTCACAGCTAATAGGTATTTAATAGATGTTTCCCAGACGCAAAACACAATCAGAAATGTTGATTTAACATTCCTATTCCAATCTCTGAACATTCATAAGAATTAAAAGTGAATTCATCTTTAAAAGGATTTACTTGCATCATTATGCTATTATATGATCATTATATCAGTGGCATTAGCTGGCCTTATATAGTTTCAAATGCTATACCATACTATAGTACACTACCTTGTACTGTACTATGCTGTACAGCCCTTTACTATTCATACACTGTCATAAACTTTTCTATATTATACAATGTTACTAAACAGTACTGTACTATACTATAATATACTACATACTACACTGTACTATACTATACTACATTTCACACTGTACTGTGCTATGCCCCGCTATACTATACGTTATACTACACAACAATGTTCTGTATTGTACTATGCTACACTATTGTTTGTATAATATACGACAAATATATTCTAAATTGCACAGTTGGACCACTCCACTCCACTCTTTTTGTTGTTGTTTAGTTTCTTACTTCTCCTTTGCCTTTCCAGATAATGTGTAATCATAATGCTGCAGCTACTCTTAGTAGCTGTACAGACCTATAGCACTCCTCTGGTGAGAGTGTGAATGGATGTGACTATGACATCAGGTCATGGGGCTGGTGCACCAGTAGCTCCACCTTCCTGGCTGGTAGGGTGCATTCACAGCTCCGTCCCGGGGAGAATATGTCCGCTCACAGCGGTGATTACAGTCGTCATGGCGACAGACTCCGAAGCCCTTGTGGTGCCGACTCGTGTGTTTAACTAATTAATCAGCTCAGGTCAGCCCCTCTGTTTACGCAGCGTGGAAGAGAAGGTGTGTGTGTGTATGTTAGTGTGTGTGTGTGTGTGTGTTCTTCGTCTATAATAAAAGCCTGCCTCTTTGGTTTGATAATCCCCCCTCGCTGAAGTTACCAGCTGCCCCACACTGGGAGCATTGCATTGTGGGATAAAAATAGGCCGACGCCCTCTGCCTACGCTCTTGGTAACAGCTCTTACATGCTGATGACACACGTGCCGACCACAAACACACATACACACACACACTTACAGATGAGCACACTCTGACAGATTGGCAGAGCAAGAGACGGGCAGCGGAGGCGACAGTCACGACAGATCAATATGTTTTAATGAGCCTATGTGGTCATGATGTACTATGTGGACATAGACTGTGGTCCTGTTCACTATTTACATTGGTACTTCAGTTCTGTCACCAATTAAGTGCAGTAGCTTAGCTCCACACAGAGCGGAGTAAGCAAACAGTGACACAGAGAGGCAGAGAGAGAGACAGAGAGAGAAATGTAGATAGATAGGGAGATCAGGTTGTGTGCTTGGGGTTTGGTGAGTCTTGCAGCTGTCGCAGGAGCCTCTCCCCCTGCTGTTATTGACCCAGCACAACTACCCCGCCCCAAAGGTGTCCGCAACGCACAATACAACCTAACAAACCAGTATCAGACCTTTCAGTCGGGTTTCTAACCTACGTTCTGAAGAAGAATGGACCTGTTCCTGTAACCGTAAATATGGTTTCACCCCAGTCCATTTCTGATCCCCCTCCCTGCCCGACCTCGGTCTCGAAACCTTTTCGAGGAGTTGACCAGGAAGCATCTGCTGGGTTGGGATTAATATTAAATAGCCTTTCTTTCATCTATCACTCCAACAATAGACCCTCCACAGACCACACAGATTGATGTGTGTGTTCCAATCTCACCCAGGTATTACATCCCACCTGTTGATCCATTTAGAGAGGGAGAAGGCAGTTTGTGATTGACTTCTAGAATCAAGGGAAACCCAATAGGGGGGTTGCACCGCTTTGTGTCGTTTAAGCTATAGAACAGCGATTAGAAGGCCTCCGACTGGGCTGCCCTTGTCATGTGTTATGAGATACTGTTGTTTGTTGTGAATGAGCGTCCGAATAAGAGGAGAAGAGATGAAGAGAATCAACCCTGTAGCAGCAGTATGAGACTGTTTGATGGGGTATCCTGGGGAAGCAGGATACCTTGCCACTGTTGTCTATTCAGGAGAAAGGACTTTGAAACCACACTTTGATTCAAATGATCTTCTTCAGTCCCCCTGGGAACCTCCCACCGTAAGGGGTCTCATTTCCACCCAAACCCCTGCTCTGTCCTTGTCTGCTGGGTATAGCACAAACAAGTGTATCTTTGGTTCCCTAAAGCAATTGTTGGATGTATACTTGTATTAATCCTGTTGCTGTTCATGATTTTCAACTTCACACCAATATCAATACATTTTTATTTACAAATGTGTATGAAAATGGCTGTATGTACTGTTCATGTATATGTTCATGTGCATCATGTGGGTACTGTTTGTGTGAGTTTGTGTGCATGTGTTTACGGTGTGTGTGTGTGTGTGTGTATGTGGGGGTGTGTGTGCGTGCGTGCGTGCGTGCGTGCGTGCGTGCGTGCGTGCGTGCGTGCGTGCGTGCGTGCGTGCGTGCGTGCATGTGCAGGCAACCACTAATCACGCTCTCTAGATTACCAACGCAGATCCCCTCGCTCTCAGAGAAGGAAAAACCTTTGGCTGAAATGTGCTGCTTGTTAAAAACAATAGCAAACATTCCCCTTTCCTCCCGCCACAGAAAGAGAGAAAAACCCAAGTGGAAACCAGCTCTTTGTGTCATCTTTCCGTACAATTAAGGTCTCAGAGAGCGTAGCGCAGAGGCCCCTGGTGGAGGCCGGGGGCCAGGTGGGGACCGGGGAGCCGGTGCCCCTGCCAGCACGCCTCGTTCTGGGGCTTCTCTCTGAGGACGCAGGGCGTGGACCAGGAGGAACCCTGGAAGTCCCAGCGCAGCTTTAAAGGACAACATGTTGACTGGTGGAAATAAATCAGTGTGGGTGTGTCAGGTGGCGCACACGTGAGGCGGACAGGACGCGATCCAGTCTGTTGGGTCTGCTGATTGCCCTTCCGTTTTTTTTTGGTTGGTGTGAGGTAGCTTTGGCAGAGTGACATTGGCCGTTGGTTGGATTTGATGTCGAGTGCTGTGGATGGCTGGTGTTCCCGGGTCATCTGGTCTGTCGGTGTCAACGCTTTAACAGATGCTGATTGACTGGAAGCTAATAACAGTCGGCGCTCAATGCGGTGCCCTCATTCACTTATGAGAGGTGAAACACGTGTATGTGTGCGCTTGTGTGTGTTTGTGTGTGTGTGTGTGTGTGTGTGTGTGTGTGTGTGTGTTTTTGCGTATTCTGCTCTTGTCAAACTCCAAATTGTTGTCATTACAAAAAGCTGCAAACCGCAAAAAGCCCACATCCCAACCCAGTGTTCCTCCGAGCACTGGGCTCCAGGCTCTCCCAGTGTAGCAGGGAGCCGGACCCCACTGCTACTGCTGCTGCTGAGCGGGAATAACCTACATACCACCGGGATCGTTAATAGAGACCCACTCGGGCCACCGCTGTGCCTCCATGTCCTGCCCTGGTTTGTGGTTGGCTGCAGGGTGCTGTCACCCCTCGTTCGGCCTGGTTAGGCCTTTTCCATCCCAGGCTCGGTCTTACGTGCTCCTTGGTGGGTTTAGTTTTTAGGAATAAAAACATAGGCAAACCGCACACAAACACGCACGTAAGCATGCATGCATTCACGTTAAGTATACCTACACGTACATACAGGCACACACATCAACACACGCAGGAACGAATGCACACACACGCGTGCGCGCACACACGACCACGCACACATGATTCACCCGATGACTTTGTGAAAGTGACCTTTCACCAACTTCTCTATGTGGCACTCTTTCTTAAACTCCGCCTGCTGAATGTTTAGAGATCTCGCTGACGGTGTGGGAAAGGTTCAGAGAAAGGGTTTGAAAGGGTTCGAACTGAAAGGTTAAACGACAGCCCGACCTCGCAGCGCAACCCTGGAATATCCCTGCAAAGGTTTCCATCCAATGACCGTCTCTTTCCAAAGAATGCGATCGCTCGACGGCGCAGTCCCATTATGTGCCGTACCCAAGGCCTCGTGAAGACTGCTGCATGTCTTTACATGGCCCCAGCCAGTGGAAATATGGTGTGCTTGTCATTCCCCCTTTTCAGGCAAATCTGGTCCTGCCTGCTCCCTCTACTCAAGCCTTTTCCACATGTTGTCTTCATTTGCTACTCTGTACAATCTCTCCCAGTCTTCTGGGTTTGCTTGCTTACGCTGGCCTGCCAAAGTAAGATTATGTTGTTGTTTTTTTATGCGTACATATCTTGGTCGAGGAAGCTGTCAAACGTACATTATTATTATTCTAATTACTCCCTTTTCCATTTTGACAGTAGACATGTTTATTATCACGCTAAACGTCCGTCGGCCCCCCGTTCCCTTCTGTGTTACATTACGGGAGGTTTCCTGACCTATGCTTAATGTAATGGAGAGGTGATGCTAGCCAGTCACAGTAGATGTAAAATAGATCATTCTTGGAAATGGATGAATAGGGAAACCAGACTCCCTTTAATTATGCAAATGTAACAACTGACAGAAAGAGTAAAACGCAGATCTGAGCTGTTGACACATTTGGCGCAAAGGTTTTCAGGGTGCGGGTTTCAATAGATAATGTACATGCTGTTGCATTCACTTGTTGTAAGATGCCAGAAGTTTTCCGCGGCTACATTCCTTTAGCAAAGCTTGGTCCAACTAATAGTAAGGGTTTGCTTGGCAGGCTGTAGTGGTATGCATGGGGGTTATTACCTTGGTCACAGGAGGTAACACTAATCATGTTATAAGAGTTCTCTCTATATATCAACCTTGATACCATTAAGCAACAACCTAACATATTCGAATAGGTGTTTGCTCTAAGAAGAAAGGACCTAATTCAGGTGAAATATAAATGCAAGAAAGACAGAACGAAGAATGAATATAAATATTTCACACCGTTACACTACCTTCCTCTTAAATAAAATTAAACTTAAACAAACTAGTTACACAAAATGAGAAGAAAGAAACCAGATGGAATTGAAAACTCTGTAGTACATACAACTGCTAGTACCTAGTATAGTACCTACTTAATAAATAATATAAAGAAATACACTATAGAAATGGTTCACAATGTAACAGAGCCTGTGGGATTCCAGTCATCGTTCTGGAGCAGGACTGGTTGTAGCCTTCCAGCTACAGTCGGTGATCGGGAGCAGGACTGGATGTAGCCTTCCAGCTACAGTCAGTGATCGGGAGCAGGACTGGATGTAGCCTTCCAGCTACACTCAGTATTCTGGAGCAGGACTGGATGTGGGCCTCGAACACACAGAAGTGTCATGCAGCAGGACTGGGTGCAGGCTTCCAACAGACAGGCTTTAATCATAAACCAGCGACTTACATGTCGGAAAAAGGCCAGGAAAAAATGAAGAGCTCCCTTCTCAAGTCACAGTCACCACCAGCACTCGACTCATCTCTGTTGAGCCTTTTATTTTGCAGATTTCTCTCCCGAATCATTAAGTGAATGCAGCTTACGTGAAGAGTGCTTGCGAACTGTCCCAGACAACAGCGATAAACACCAGAATCGAGGCCAGTGTGCCACGTACGTTTTCGTTGCCAGACATGTTCAATCTGCGTCTGGCCATCTTCGGCCAGTTGTGTGTCGGTGTCTGTTGGTCTGAAGGGCAAGCATCTTAAGGAGGCTAAGACGTTGTGCATAACGCTTGTGCATCTCGGGGTGATTTACACGTTCATCTCTGAATGCGTAATACAAGGGGGTGGAAGTGTGTTGAGTAACAGTATTGATATGAGACTGTGGAAGTGCAGAAGTGTAGTGAGGGATACACGGGGAGACCCCTGCCAGTCATCCAGAGAGGATCTCCCTCTGGCCCCAGCCACCACAGCAGCCTCTGTTAGCCGTAAGCACTGACTCACCATCCCATGTGCGTCAGCTGTGGAAGGGACTTTAGCAATGCTAAACCTTCTCTCTGTTAACAAATTGCTAACTTAAAATACAGAGACTATTGTAAAATACAAAGAGATATTCACAATCGATTCCATACATTCATTTTACCATCTATTTCATTCCCTCTTTTCCTAGGCAAAGATTTCTTTCTCAGTGACATGCCAACACAAACTCACTCTCTAGTTGTGCTGTATTTACAATCTTGCCAAGTAGGAGTTTGTTATATCTGCTCTCTGTCCCCCTCTCTCTCTTTTTCTCTCTCTCACTAACACACCTCTCATGTGTGTCTTCCTATACTTGTGTTGCTACATAGTTACATGTAAAGGGTGGATCACTTTGACTATTTAACAGCGGTGTGAACAATTGCCGTAAATTGAGTTTTCAACGTTTTTCTTCTCTAGTTAGTCGAATGTGCTGTGTATGTGAGTAGATGCCTGCGGGTGCGTATGTGTATATGTGTGTATATGTGTGTATGGGTTTTCTTGTGTGTATGTGTGTGTGTGTTTTATTGGGCCCAAGGCCTTTACGTGACAATGCATATTTTACTAATAGCAATGAGAGATGTTTGATTCATTATAATACTAAGTACATTTATTGAGACCGAAATAAATACATTGTTGAGCCTTGGATGTAAATACAGACAGGATATAGATTTGTGCATGTAAATATTACAATATTTGTAAATTTCAATACATAAATGTGCATTATATTATAGAATATTTATATCTAGTTGCAATGTAGCAAAAGCAGAACAAATACTCAACAGATACAATTGCCAGCTAGCAGCCTGGACGGATCGAGACTTTTTGTGTGTGTGTGTGTGTGTGTGTGTGTGTGTGTGTGTGTGTGTGTGTGTGTGTGTGTGTGTGTGTGTGTGTGTGTGTGTGTGTGTGTGTGTGTGTGTGTGTGTGTGTGTGTGTGTACATGCATGTGTGTGAGGCTCATTGACACAGCAGAGGAAAAGCCTCCCACGCTAACAGGATGAGTGACAGCGGTCACAGAAGCTCTCTGTTCACAGACTGCCTTGGAAAATAAGTGATAAAACACTTTTTTCATTGAACTGCTCTTAGCAAACACTGATAGACGTGTGCACTTTCACTAGAACGTTCACATGTTTCATTAAATGATTATTAGTTATTTGTTAAAGAACTGATATGTTGTCATTTAGCTGCTGTCACTAAACAACATTGATAGACATGTGCACATTCACTAGTTTGGTCACACGTATGTTCTTGTATGTTCGTTCACATGTATTGTTCACTAAACTATTATTCGTTTTTAGTTAATAAGTGATAAAACCATTATTTCTGTTTTGCTGCTTTTACTTATAAATGCTGCAATACATGTGAACATTCAATACTATGTTGACGTGTATGGTTCAATAAATAACTATACATTTTTACATATGTGAGGCTGTTACTACAGAAAAATATGTGATTTTGTGTCTAATTGTGCAGTTCAAAGTGCAATTCAAACTGAACATTGTGTTCTCTTAATCGAATACAACAATATCTTAGAACATATAATATTTACAATATGAACGCTTAGGGGTGGCTGAATAATATATATATATATATTTATATATATATATATATATATATATATATATTTACAACTATCATTAGCTTATTTTATAGCAAGGCAGCACGAAACATCCATCTATCACCTATAACCGTGACCATATAGAATCGATAGATTATATGGACATATACTTATAGAAGTCAAGCCCTGAATTGAATAGGCTTGTTTTTCTGACCCTTCCACCTTGTAATTCCCTCGTGATGTTATTCAGCATCCTAAGTGTGTGACGGTGAATACATGAATGGTTGTACTACTTCTACTTCTTGTGTGATCTGGCTCCCATAGCCAGGTCCTGGGAGCTTACAGACAGCCTCCCCAGCCACTAGGAAACAAAGATTCCAGTGTTGGAGGCGGGCTGCCGGTGTAAACACTCGTCACGTATCTGTTAGTCGTCTAACACCAGCCCAATGCAAAGCTTTACCACCACAACACGCCTCCCAATAAATACCAATACTTGTATATGGGCCTGTTTGATACGCTTGTAGATGCTGATGAAGCAGGCCTAATGAACTGAAAGACAAGCTCAGAGGGAGGCTGGCTGGTGGCCAGCCATAAGGAGCCTGGGAGTTTATTTTGGACTGCAAAAGTAGTTTGACGGGGTACTATAATTAAGGAGGGAATCCTGACAAACATGGGACATTCAAGACAATGGAATGGTTTAGTTTAGGACTTTTATTCGGGTGTGATTATATGTCTAATGACTAAACGGCTACTTTAATAGTTTTTCCAGGTATGTTGTTATTCAGGTCCTGTTTCATATAGCCCAACTTCAACTTCTTGATGGGAGGCAACTACAGAGTGGTGCAACAGTGCCCTCTGCTGATAGAACTAGGAACAGTCGCGTCTCTTTTCTAAGACCGTTCACCCTGAAACGTTCCTAACTAATAGTACCAACCAAAACACCTTATTTCCCTCTACAATACAGTCAGATCCACAACAAGTTCTTCCATCCAGATGCATAAACAATATAAAAATGACCCATTTCCAAAAAAATATTCCGAGGACTTCATTGAGTCCAACAGTTCCATTTGTTGCCTCATGTCTATTCACGTGTCTAGTCATCCGTTGTTGCGCTTGTACTTTTCTCTTTGTTTCTACATTGAGCTGATGAAGAAGTGCCCCACTGAAAGCTAATTCCACTCCTGAAAGTGAATACAGACAGAACGCAGCCTCTCCAACGTCTCTCTCTGTCTCCTCTTGTGCTCCCCAGTGAATGAGATCATCGGCAGGGACATGTCGGAGACGCCCGGGGCCCACCCGTCTCCAGACCCTCCACACGGCCAGTCCTAGCTCCTCCCCCCCCCCCTCAGCCTGCCCACCGGGCCGTGCAGCAAGGCATCACGTCCTCCGTCCCCCCGCGCTCCCCCGTTCCAGCCAACACCTACATCCCCCCCTCCCCTCCGGCAGCAGTGGACCCAGCCAGACCCAGAACAGAACCCCCGCCTCCCCACACACACACACACACACACACAGATGCACAGACTCCTTTACGCGCCTGCAGACCTGCCAGATCACCAGGAGGACGTAACCCAGTGTCGTCCTGCGAGAGCTCATCTGCACGGAGGAACACGCCCACAACGTGCTTTCTGACCCCTGTGTGCATGTACACGTGCACGTGCAGAGAGGAGGAGGAGGAGGAGGAGGAAGAGGAGGCTGCAGGCTGACTGACTGGGTGTTCATAGTATTATAGCTCTGATTATGTCTCCGCCTTCCTCTCTGTCACTCTCTCTCTCCGCAGTTGGTCCTTAGGCCCGCGCCTTCACCCTATCACCACTTATGCAAGTCCCCCCCCCTTTCCTCTATTCGCCGTGTATGCAATCTCAATATACGCTCAGCCCAGGGTGGTCTACGGGGAAGCAGAACAACGGTTAATTGTAACGGCTTACCTGATTACCTGAAACTTTGCCATGTGAGCCCAGTAACCTGTGCTTGGTGGCTGTTCTCGGGGGTGGGGTTTTGGTGCCTGGCTAGTCATTCAGTAGCCACATACATACACAAACACACAACTCAAGGCAGAAACACCACAAACAGCGCTTGACCTTTCAGCCGTCAGACAGGTTTAATGTTTATCTATGGGCCTGGGTTAACACGGCAGGGTGATGGAACTCAATGCGGAATTCTGCATTCAGGTCCATCACCCTGCCAGTGTCGAGAGCGAGAGAGAGTTCAAGATGGCAACCAGGTGAATAAGGCCTGTGGATGTCATTTGGTTTAACAATAGCTTCTGTTTCTAATGTATTGCACACAGCTACGGCTTCACGTGCAAAACATTGAAACAAAACGTTGACACCGAAGTGAGATTTCCAAATGATCTGTCTGAAACCCTTTGAGTTCAGTGAGCGTCACTGATGATGTTTTTCCCCTGCGAAAGCGTCAACCCGCTCAGGGCCAGAGCAGCACGGGGCCTAGGGTGGCTTTCTGGTCTTGACTAGCATCCCCATGACAACAACATTCCACTACTTCTAGTGACCTCTCCTCCCCCTCCATGTAGATACCTGTACATTAACACAACCTTGCCTCCCTCCCCCTTTATTAAAGCTCTCCCCCCTCTCCCCTTATCTCCTCCCACATGTGTTTATTTTTATAACTTTTCTTCATTTTTAAGCGAACAAATGCCTTATTAACACGTAGCAGCAGCAGCAGCAGCACAAGGTGGAGTCCTCAGTTTGGACTGACTGTAGATGCTTCAGGAGCCTTCTAGTGTCTAGTTCATATGTCACTATTTCCGCCATAGATTGAATGGTTTGTGAGGGATATAATCTCGCAATGGATTTTAATATGCCCTGAATTATGTGTTGAATATATAACGTTTGTTTAGATTCTCTTTTGAATGGCCCAACAGAGAGACAACCCCTCACACACTTCAAACCCCTAAACTAAAAGATAAGATACTGTAATGATGACAGATGAGCGGTTTGGATATTTCGCTTCGCAATATTCCCAATTTCGGGGAACAAAAAGGTATTTCTACAAAACTTAAATGTATTAATCCACTGATATTAATCGTATATTGGCAATCAAATAATTGACGGGTGAAGTCAGGAACTTGAATGTGTTTTACAGACAGGGTGAGAAAGTGCAGACAAACGGTAGATAGCCATCGCATCTCTGTTAGCCCTCCAACAACTCCTTACATTATATGGACGTTTTTTTTAATCTTAACCTTTGCTTAAACTATAATACGCTTGCATGTGATTTATGATACTTTACTTTACTTGCTATGGTCATGTCCAGGTAACAATGATTCTGCTATGCACTAAAACCTATTGCCTTTAACATGAGAGCGGAGAGGGAGACCTCATTGCCTATAGATGTAGACTGTAAACATGCGTTTTGGGTCGGCTTGAATGGAGCGATGGAGAAAGCTGCTGGCTACATAGGGATTGTTGCAGAGTGTTTGTGTGCGTGTGCACACGCAGGGTTTAATACCAAATGTGCTGAAAAAAAAGAAAGGAAAAAGAAAGAAAGGAATAACGCAACATTAAACCAAGCACATTGAGCGTTTTTTTTTTTTAGGCTATGCAAAACCACAAGAAGCCAGGGATGTCTGACATCGAATAAAAACTGTAAATATTCCTAATGAACTCCCTCATGTGTAAAGGATACACTTTAAAAGAGAGAGTATAAAGTGAGGGTGTGTCTGCGTGGTCAGGTAGAATGCCTTAACTCCTCCTCGTACACCGGTTCCCTGAAGTCCGTATTGTATTCCCTTCCCAGAGGAGTTCCGTCTCAGAAATCATTCAATAGTAATAATATGAAACTTTGTAAGAATTGTAGGGATTTGTTGTTTGGGGGAGTGGTGTGGAGAAAGGTGTCTTTTCGGAATACAAGCTGGTGGTGTGATCTGAAAGACTTCAGGAATTAACGAATAATCAATATTAATATTAACAAACACCAGCATTCACAGGAAGCGCTTGCTGCCACGCTCTCCTCTGTTGTCACAACCAAAGATTGAACCTTTGTTCCCATTTGACACGATGGTAAGAACAGCAAAGACTGCAGAACTCTATTTTTGATATGTTTGAAATGGATGTCATTCCTAAAAAAAAGGAAAAGAAAAGTTGGGGACATTTAAATATATAAATATATAAATACGTTTTTGTAAGATAAAAGGGAAATACAGGTTTAGCTGATGTTTACCAAGCCTTGTTTTTTTTGTCATTTCTTGTACATTTTGTATTTTAAACATTTTTGTAATTTTTAAGACTGCAGTGCTTTTTTGAAAATATTCAAAATATGCATCATAGGCTGTTAAGTTGTGTATCAATAAAAAATAATAATGTTCAGTCATGGTTTTGTGTCGCCCTTATCATTCACTACATTACACACATTAGGCTGGGCAATTATTCAATTTCGTCTTTGAATGGTATTGTCATGAATTGAAGACATTCACTTATGATAGCCAGTTTTATATTATTATAAATGAATAACGTTGAGAAGATATGCCCTTAGAAGGATCCAAATAGGTGTGAAACATTGGAAAACTAGTTTCTCTGATACCATACTTCAATGTAATGCCCCTCACTCTTTAAAGCGGCGTTTTGAATTAATAAACATAACATTATCCTGTCATGTTACATTCCCCATGATAAGTCCTAGTCCATTTGCTCATCTCGTCCATCCCTATCATATGTTGGAGATTTCAAACCAAAACCAGCAAATTGACCCACTCTGGTCTCTGACCTGTTCAATATTCAGAGGAACCCATTAGAACGGGGCAGGAGTTAATGGGCTCAGGGAGGAATGCAGAAGGCCAACCTGCCTCCCCTAAGGTCAGGGCGGCCTGGACTAGACCCAAGTGTTTGAGCAAGGCAGTCCATTGTGTTGTGTCTAGGTAGGTATCCCATTCAGGAGGAACATTAATTCATGCATACACACACACACAAACGTTTTAAATTGTTCCTCAACCGCTAGGCCAAAGACAGAGGTTGCGCTTGAATGGGTTCACTTGTGCCCTATGTAGGGCACCATTTGGGGAGTCACCCTTTTGCAGTTGCATCTTATATGAGTTGGCAAATCGGATAACCTATATACACACACACACACACACACAGTATACTAAACACCCATAATACACTTATTATGCGTGTTCAGCTTCACTCAATTCCACATTTTATCGAAGATGCACGGAGACAATATTCATAAGATTCCGAAAAGATGGCCAGCACATCCATGCTCTTCTGGCCACTCAGCCGTCAGAGTGCCTGCTTACATGCTTTTGTTGACCAGATTAACTGATTATTTTCTGTAGGGCGCATAATAAATGTTTGAATTGCCACAATTTAGTAGTGTACCATGTAGTGTTCACTATTAAGGCCTTAGGGAACATGTGAACCAAATACACTGCCAGTCTCTTTGAAACGCATGCATCTAAAACACATGTTGTATATTGTATATTTTGTAGAACTTAACAGGAATAAACAAATAAATGTATGGGTTCAAGACCAAAGAAATTGATATCACATCTTTATTGTTACATTTTTTTATACACATCTAAATTCTTATCTGAACAAGTCCCAAACTTGTGCCCAAGAAACAAAATCCACTCTCTTGCCACTAGAGGTCGGCCGAGCCACATATGCGGCCCAGCATTGCACTCTGGGATTGTAGTCACAGAAAAGACAAGGAAACAAAAAAATAAACATGATCTGCATCCTTGGAACACATCAGTAGCATCATACACAGCTATACGCATGTTTTTTGTTTTTGAAAACGCAGATATGGATCTAGAGTGCGGTACAATTTGAATCTACATAAATAGACGCAATGAACAGAAGAGGCGTGGCCAAGTTCAACCATCTCTGGATATGTCTCCGTACTTTCACTTTTAAATAAACACAAAAACTCCACTTCTGCGAAGAACAATCCATCCAATAATAGAATCGATTGATTGCGCCATACGAGTCGACACTTGGTTCCCTTTGTTTACAACTACAGTGCTTATTGGTCTAATTTGAATGGCAGTATGCCATACGTCAATGCTTTTTACATCAAGCAGAACATAAAGAAACAAAAACAATTATACAGCATTCAGACGCTCTACCCAAGGGGAAACGGGGCTGGGTGAACTTGAAGCTAGCTCAAGCCACTTGCATTCCCTCCGCTGGCTAGGCCAGTAGTACAAATCCGAAGTGGACGATATGGCTTTTTTCATTGGCTGTACAGGAAGTCCTTGCGGTACTTGTATCAAAATCGAAGGCACGTAGCTTTTATATATTAGCAAATTACAGGCACATACATGCAGCTCGAAGCTTGGAAGACAGAAAATAAGTAAGTATAGCATTTGTTTTGCATGGCCAATAGTCACTGCAAAACACTAACTAAAAATATGGCCTGTCAAAGCAGAGGGGAGGTTTCCAAAAGGACTATGGTTTTAGTATCATAATCTTTTCATATTTAAATCCTAGAGGCTGACATCGGTCTCTAGTGTGTACCGCCAGTGAAATTCATGCAAATTGTCCTTTTGTTATAAATTCTAAGCAACAGACAAAATGGCCACATCCCTCTCCGACTCCGAAGGACAAGATAGCCAAAACTCTTGATGTCGGACCAACGTGTTCAAGCGATGGTTATGGTTGGGCTTACAGCAAGTTCTGTCTGGCTAACATTTGACATGAAACAAAAGTTCTAGTACTTTAGGTACATCGTACACTGGGAGAAAGCAGACTAGGAGCGACAGAAGACGGGTCACGGAAGAATGGGGGGGGGGGGGGGGGGTTCAGGTGCAGAAGGCCAGGCGGATGGGGTGGCCATATAGGAGGTGGTGGGAGCGCTCCAGCACAGCCTGCCCAGCCAGCTCCTCGCTAGGGAAGGCTACGAGTGCCTCACCGCTGCACTGGCCACTGAGGTTGTACAGGACAATGACGCCCTCTGGTGGAAGCTGTGGACACACAAACGGACACACGCACGCACACATACAAGGATACACACCATCAATTGAAAGCTGAGACATCAGGGGGCGCCAGAAAGCACAGAAGAAGCCTTGGGATCCGGAGGGAAAGACTCTTAACCAGTTGGGCAGGTGGTTAGGAAGTAACCTAAAAGTCCAAGGCCTAAAGGCCCAACGACAAAAGCATGGGCCAATTAAGGGCCGACGACACATCTTGCACAATCGGGCACCAGTTTAGAACCATTCACAGACATTGGTTTGCATCACCATACCTTACTGATGAAGTTTAATCAAAATATTGGCGTGTAACACTAACACTACACATGCAATGTGTAGTGTTTCAAGAGCATGAGGGAAATGCAGTATTCGATGACACAGCGAAGAAACTGTTCCAAGGAGAAATTACTGCGACAACAAAAAAAAGCCCTGTGTGTGCCCAATGATTAGTGTTCTAGGTGTACACATTCCAAGGTTAACGTCAAAAATATATATATTTTGTAATTTTTTTGTACAATATGCAATCTGTTTGTCTCGTCTGTTTGAAATGTGCGTTAAATTGATTGTCAGGTAAACGTAACCTGAAGGCTAGAGGGCTCTAGGTTTATTGCTCAGACTCTGCAGCAACAAAGAGAAATGTCAGATTACATCTCAAAAAGCCAACCTAGCCTTTTCAGGGTGGGTTGCTTCAGGAGAAAGTAGGGAGAGGGAGGGGTGAGGAGCAGAGGGTTATTTTATCAAAACCGATTCTGGAGCTATCTTGAAATGGCAAACGTTGCATATTATACCTTTAATTAGTGGCCTGGTTTGGCCGGCCAGCAGGCCGAATCATATCACATCTACTACACCTTTAACCCAGGCCATCCCTGGGCTGTACAGAGCTAGTGGAACACCGCTGGCTGCTCAAGGAAGCGAGGAGACAAGGAGACGAGGCGGTGAGGAGGCTCCCCTTACCTTGGAAAGGGTGGGGTGGGGGTCTAAAGACAGAGCCATTCTTTAGGCTGGATCAGACTCCTGGCCTGATCACTGAGCTGCCCCACGCCACCGAAGTCTTCAGGAGCATACTACACACACACACACACACACACACACACACAGTGACAGTCAGAATAACACACACAGTGACACTTTCATAGTGGCAGTCAGAATAACACACTTAGTGGGGGCAAGCCAACACACACACACACACACACACGTGAGGGTGTAATGGAGACCCGTTGTGCTGGGAGAGCAGGTTTGTCACCCAGAGAGTGAAAAAGTCAGTGAGTGAGGGAGGGGCAGTCACAGCCAAGAAACACTGAGAAAGTGTTCCTAACTCACTCCATCGCAGATAACATTACCACGGTTCAGCCAACAGTCAACACAAGACTATTTAACATGGCAGGGAATAACTAGAGGGTTTTAGAGTTATTCCCACCAACTAAAGCACAGATGTTCATCATCATCTTCACCATCACATCAACAAGGCAGAAATAAACCAATCAGTAGCGACCACCATCTCCGTCTGTGGGACAAAGTCACGATCAACAGTAAAATTCTTTATGGAGGGACCTGGGAGAACAGACGACCTCCTGTAAAGAGAAGCTCCTGTGCTGGTTTTCCTATAACTTGAGGAACAAACAATATCAATCAAACATCAGCAAGTCGAGCAAATGAAAGATATCTATAAGAATACACGGGCCGGCTTTGACTAGTGGACGAGCACAATGCACAATCAGAACCACATTTTTTTTCATGGAGAAAGAAGCTGTGGTAGAAGTCACCCTAGGGCAGGTTTAAATAAAACTACAAATACTTAAAAAAAATTAGTCCCACACTTCCCGACTGTGTTTCTCCCCCCCCCCCCCCCCCGCCCATCGCCACGGTTACCGACCTGGTAGCCCTGGAAGAAGCTGAGGATGTCTTTGACCCCGGCGCTGTAGGGCAGCCCCTGCATGCGCACCAGGGAGCCGTGGGCTGACGCCATCATGGGGGAGGAGCCAGGGTGGGCGTGGTGGGCGTGGGCGTGGGCGGCGGCCGCGTGGGCGTGGTGGGCCGCCGCCGCGCTGCCCGGGTGGTGGGACTGGGACACCGCCGACGCCATGGCGCCCGGGGGGGTGGCGAAGTATCCCACCGTGGAGGGAGAGACCGGGGGGCTGGTGGGGGAGGAGGAGAAGGAAAGGCAGAGGGGGAGAAGGAAGGGAGCAACGGAAAACAGAGAAGGGAAGGCGAGATGTGAAGGACGAGGATGGACGGCCGCGATGCACTGGTTCTCTCACTAGCACAGCTGCCACTACCCCATGGGTTTCAAAAGAGGAGCGCCATCTTTAGTGGCCACCGTCGCTGGTGTCCGAGGCCTTGGGCTACGGTGCCGTAGGCACCGGTTGCTGCGTTGGAAGCTTGGAACTTGTTTGAGCCAGGCCGTATTGACAGCTCTGCAGTGGCGCCGGTATTATTGACACGTTTCCATTGTGCTCAGCATCCCCTGACGATGCGTCGCATAGGCTCTAAATGCTGTATAACACCACCTAGAGTTTTGCACGGCGCAGCCAGCATAATGCGCTGCATGCAGGAAACACAGGCCTGTTCAACTGAACAAGGACAGTTGCACTACCATAGCATGCACGGCATTAGGATTCATGTCCACACACACCTGGGATAGTAGGCAGTGTAGTTCATGTTCATGTAGAGGTGGGGCTGGGGGGGGTAGTAGGCCAGGGCGGGGGTGGGCGAGTGGCCGCTGTGCTGGGGCGGAGGTCGGGGGGACGCCATCAGGGGGGGCTGGTAGAGCCCCGCCTCCGACAACATGGCCGGACTGGGGAAGGCTCCGTAGGCGGTGGGGGGAGAGAGACCTTGGGAAGGAGAGAGAGAGAGAGACAGACAGAGTGTTGATTGTATGGTGTCACATTGTTCTGTAAAAGTCACCGTTACCTGAGTCATTGAACCAAATAGAATAAATGACGTCCCCAACCACATTAACGTCATTACAAATAGGGAAGGTGATGTACATAAGTCTCCAACACAGGGCACCATTCATACCTTTGGCCCAGACTACATGTTAACCTTAAACCCCAGAACACTGACCTTGTGTCGATCTGCCAAACTAGGATAAGTCAACCTGCAGGAAAATAAAAGGCCCTTTTGCTATAGATAAGGATAACTGTTCAAACATGGCCCTAACCCGAGAGGAAACATTTCAGATTCTTGTTTTTGATATAGTGACACCACATTTTTATTGGGTAATAAAATGGGGGCATACTACACTCTGAAAACTGATTTTAATAAGGATGTTAAGTGACTTCATTTGCAATATTCGGCTCAGTACATACACTGCATGCAAATGGCGTGTGTGCAAGAGGGATTCCGTTGGTCTGGATGGGGGGTTTATCTAATCATCTCTCCTGCTCTACCGTTTAGAAAGAGAGCATGTGAATGACGAGGCCATAAACGGAACTCAAAGGGAACCAATGGGGAGAGGGGAAGGTTGTTGCCCATTGGCTGAAAAATCCAAATCTAATCTGGAATACCGGGAAGAGATAGGGGGAGCGCGGAAAGAGCAAAGTACAGACGTGAGGACCGCAGCCCAGCCGCTAACAGAAACAAGACTGCTTGTGTTAACATGAATCCGATAGCATTAAGGAATAGCAATAAACCCATGCAGTACTTCTGGCAACCAGACACACACAGTTTGAGTCTGTTCAATCCATTCACAGCAGTTTGAAGATCAACCATACAAGACACACAACTACAACTACTTTCTTAAAACATTTGGTGAGAGTTGACTATACATGTTCGCAAGGTGGGGGGAGGGATGGGTGAGGAGGTGAGAGGGTGAGGAGGAAACCTACAGGGCAGCTTGCTGGGAGGGGAGAGATGGGTGAGGAGGTGAGAGGGTGAGGAGGAAACCTACAGGGCAGCTTGCAGGGAGGGGAGAGATGGGTGAGGAGGTGAGAGGGTGAGGAGGAAACCTACAGGGCAGCTTGCAGGGCGGGGGAGAGATGGGTGAGGAGAGGGTGAGGAGGAAACCTACAGGGCAGCTTGCAGGGAGGGGGAGAGATGGGTGAGGAGAGAGGGTGAGGAGGAAACCTACAGGGCAGCTTGCAGGGCGGGGAGAGATGGGTGAGGAGGTGAGAGGGTGAGGAGGAAACCTACAGGGCAGCTTGCAGGGAGGGGAGAGATGGGTGAGGAGGTGAGAGGGTGAGGAGGAAACCTACAGGGCAGCTTGCAGGGAGGGGGAGAGATGGGTGAGGAGAGGGTGAGGAGGAAACCTACAGGGCAGCTTGCAGGGCGGGGAGAGATGGGTGAGGAGGTGAGAGGGTGAGGAGGAAACCTACAGGGCAGCTTGCAGGGCGGGGAGAGATGGGTGAGGAGGTGAGAGGGTGAGGAGGAAACCTACAGGGCAGCTTGCAGGGAGGGGGAGAGATGGGTGAGGAGAGGGTGAGGAGGAAACCTACAGGGCAGCTTGCAGGGCGGGGGAGAGATGGGTGAGGAGAGGGTGAGGAGGAAACCTACAGGGCAGCTTGCAGGGCGGGGGAGAGAGACCGCTGCGGTTGAGGGTTCCTCCCATCAGCACGATGCTCATCTCCTCCGTAGAGCACTGAAACACCTCCACGTAGCGGTCCTTCATGGTCTTCTTGTGGCACTTCTGGGCCACCATGAAGGCCTTGTCAGAAGACTTCATCTGGATGAAGGCGTCGCCCGAGGGACGGCCCTGGGAGGGAGGGAGGTGATGCTCATGCCACTAGACCGTCTAATCTAACCACACAAAAGGTTCTGGGTTCGAAACCCTACGACCAACTGTAGGCCCTCAAAAGATTAGTTATCTAATATTTGGATAAAGTATCTAGTATTTGGATAACTTACTAAATAATAAATGTAAAAGAAAAGCAGCTTGTTATAATAATAATTGAATATCCGCAAATACATAGCACGCGTCACATTAAGCTGGCAAATTAGGGTTATTAATATTGAGTAATGGGGGATAAAAAAATTTAAATCAAACCACAAAATGAGCATTTCACATTAATTATAGTTTAACACCAGCAGTTTGCTATATTCATATCACTCCTCTTTGGCGTCATATTTTAACTTCATTTTAGTGACACTCATCTTGCACCCATGTTGAACAGCTGAGGACGCATGAAATCCAGCATTTCAAAGTCATACATCGCTTTTAATCGTCACCTAATGTAAAACTACACAACCATCATATCCTCTGTCCCAGCGCATCGAGGGAGGGAGGGGTCAGGGGCTGACCTGCTGGTTGAGAACCATGTGGACTCCGTGTGGCTTGATGTCCACCGTGTGCTCCCCCATGAACTCCAGGATGTCCTCGATGGCGGCCGTGTAGGGCAGGCCGCGCAGGCGCACGCAGTCCCGCGTGTTGGCCGTGGCCAGGAAGGGGGGCGTGGCCATAACTGGCAAAATGGGCGCCGGCGGCAGCGTGGAGATCAGCGGCGCCGACATGTAGCGGTTCAGCACCTAGAGAGGGACAGAGGAGGATGCAATGGGTTTAATGTGATACATGTAGTCTCTCAGGAGAGAGAGAGAGAGAGAGAGAGAGAGAGAGAGAGAGAGAGAGAGAGAGAGAGAGAGAGAGAGAGAGAGAGAGAGAGAGAGAGAGAGAGAGAGAGAGAGAGAGAGAGAGAGAGAGAGAGAGAGAGAGAGAGAGAGAGAGAGAGAGAGAGAGAGGTTTAATGTGATATATGTATTGTTACAGCACCTAGAGAGGAGGATGTAATGGGTTTATTATGATACATGTAGTAGTTTAGCCCTTTTAGAGAGTACGATTCATGGGTTTAATGAGTCTCATACAACACGTAGTTAAGCAGCTTCAGAGAGGATGATATAATGCGTTGATTGCGATAATGTGATACATGAAGTGGTTAAGCAGCTTCACAGTGTGGGATTCAACCCATTTAATGCGATTAGTGTACTGGTGTAGGTCGAGCCCTTCACAGGGAGGCACAGAACAACCGAATGTGTTCAAAAACGTGCGTTCATGCCAAAAAGTTAAGCTTAAAAGGGTTTGGCTGGTACGCCAAGACCCCCAGGTTCATTGTTAAAGTTGTCAATGTCGAGACGTAAACCAGCGGTGATTGTTGACGCTGAATCAGAATCATCACACTGTCTCTACAAGGCAGCCACTATCTTCACAGAAACTCACTGCACATCTCAGTCCCTACGTCCGTGACCACGAATGTGGCGTGGAAACACACAAACAAAAATTTTGGATTTACCAGTTTCTGTGCACTATTGGAGGAGTCTCCTTAGCCTGGGCAGTTATGGGAGCACTCGATGATTCGATGATTAAGAACATCATGGCTGATATACATCTGGACACAATGTCAACAACTAACCTGGGGTCTTTAAAAACTGTCCAAATCCTTCAATACCTAAAAAGTCAATTGTACTTCCTGTACACGTACAATTCTGTTCTTCCAACTCAGTCCTCCGGTAATCATGATACCTTGTATATACAGATTTTCCCAGCAGGCAAAGGAACCCTTCACACATCAAACAGTGCCAAGAAAAACATGAAGGGACTTCCCTGACTGATAAAACACATCATTGGAGAACAATGGCTAATCTTTCTTGATTCTTGAAAGGATTGGTTGTGTCTGTTTCTGTTTAAATAAAGAAAGTATATCTATGAACATGTTTGAGGTTAATGGCATGTCAACAGTGGCATACGGCTACTGTTGAAAGAAACAGACATGTGCGCTTGGTATGGGGTCAGTTTCAAGTTTAGCTGTGCAAACATGAAACTTGCTGATTAAAACAGCGAACACCGGGACTCTAGGCAGAATGCGTCTTTCCATTTTCAACACACAATGCAATGGAGACAGCGAGAGGGCAGCTGTGGGCTCTGACCAAAACAAAAAGAAAGTGTCTCTAGACTAAAGAACAAACATCCACAATCCTGCTTATGATTTTAACTTTTAAACCCACATTTCTACACCTCTTATGGTGCCTCTAGACATATTGTCTGTATACCTTTGTGCTTTTAATCATGTGCCACTTCAGCTAGAGTTATGTCCTTTACATTGAGGCGTAACAGCCGAATGTCCCATCTGGTGTTAGTAAAAGGGCCGTCTTAAGTGACGTCGGGGGTTTGTAAAAACACCATCATCATAAGTGACGTCAGGGGTTAGTAAAAACACCATTGTCTTAAGTGACGTCGGGGGTAAGTTAAATACCATAATCTAAAGTCACGTCTGATGTTAATAAAAATACCATCAATTTAAGTGTCGTTATGGGTTAGTAAAAAATACCATCATCTTAAGTGTCGTTGGGGGTTAGTAAAAAATACCATCATCTTAAGTGTCGTTGGGGGTTAGTAAAAAATACCATCATCTTAAGTGTCGTTGGGGGTTAGTAAAAAATACCATCATCTTAAGTGTCGGGGGTTAGTAAAAAATACCATCATCTTAAGTCACTTGTGATGTTAGTAAAAATACCATCATCTTAAGTCCCGTCTGACGTTAGTGAAAATACCATCATCTTAAGTGTCGTTGGGGGTCAGGTAGTGAGCGTCTCACCTGCTGCACCTCGGCGGCGGTGCTCCGGAACAGCTCGATGTACCTCTTCCCCAGGACCTGCTTATGCTTGCGCAGGGCGTTCTGGGCGTACTCCTCACAGGAGAACAGCACAAAGGCATCGCCCGACGGCCGGCCGTCGGGGTACTTGACGAAGAGCAGGCCCTCAGTGCCGTCCGTCACGGGGCTCTCGGGGCCCAGGAAGGAGAGCACGTCCTGGGGCGTGGCCGTGAAGGGGAGCCCCCTCATGCGGATGATCACCTGGTTCTCCTTGGACAGGAACTGGGCCACCTCGTTGGATGTGCCTGCGGGGGGCCAACGGCTGGTTTTAATTACACAGGGCAACTGCTTAACACCACCACCTTAACACCAACCACCACCCCATCATTTATTGCTTCACCAGGGAATAGAAGGACTAGTGCTTGAAAAATGATCAAGTACAGACATGAGACCAAACCGCACAAGATGTGAAAACATCTTCCGCACACATTTCTAAAGGGCAAATCAGTCGGCGTTAGGCACGCTACGCCCGTCGCCTGCACAACCTGTTCTTATGGAACAGCCCTTGAACTAATCAGGCCTCAATTACCACAGAAATCCCAGAACATGGCTGCTCAACTTTGACAGAAAGGCTGCACCTTCAAAATAAGGGTGGGTCAGTGGGACAATATCTGGTCTCAATCTGAACATTCGCCTCCGTCCACTGCCCGCCTGAGTCCATTTATCTGATGCAGCTGCCTCCCCTGTCATGTCACACGCGGCCTGGCAGGTTCCCCGCTCTGCTGCCTGCTGCGCCCAGGCCCAGGGGCCCTGCCCGCAGGGGGCCTTTGTCCCTTCACACCCCCTTTGTGTGAGCTCTGTGCTGGGCCTTTCACTGGCCCGGTGCCCCCCTATGTCCCCCACCCCCCCCACCACCCCACCTGGGGAAGGAAGTGTGTACCTGGAGAGAACAGGTGACTGGCTGTTGCCCAGGGGTCGAGTTTCCCTCCCTGCTGACCTACAGGGGCTGGGTGCTAAAGGGAGGGGCTGGTAGAGGAAGGGATTGAGGTGGTGTAGTGGTGGGAGGGAAGGGGGGGGGGGGGGGGGGGGGGGGGGGGTGTTGTCTGACAAAGCGTGCTTTCTGTCCCTGGGGGATAGAGTGCCAGGGAGACGAGTGGATTGGACCAGAGCAACAGGAAGGAGAGTGACGCTTCAATGGAGAACTACTCTCTTTAAAGGGCCGACGGAGAGCGGCTCGAGCGGGTTTTGAAACGAGGGGGAAAAACTGTAACTGAAGGCACAATGCCTTGACTCTTCCGGGGAAGAGAGATGAAAAGGGAGAGAGACATGTACATAGAGAGGAAGGGAGGGTGGGTGAAAAAAAACAACAACATGTGAAATCTGACCTCCAGCGATCTTAAGGAATTCCTCCCCGGTTGCCTTGTATACCTGATGGGGGAACAGGGAGAGAAACTACAGTAAGACACCCGACAGCAGAACCAAACTCAACCCTTGTTCCTTTATATACACTCTCCAGGGACACAACCTCTGACTTGAGCATAAGGTGGTGAAAAGATTTAGTTTTACTTGGATCCATCAATTCGTGACCACTGCATTTCCTTTGCATCATACATTGTCCTCGACAAGGAATCGTGCATGGTAGTTATTTACAGACCTAAAATGGCCTCAAAAATGACCCCGGCATATATCATGTAGTAGCAGTAGTAATAGTATGTCTAGCTGGCGTCCAAAAAAAAAAAGCGTCCACAGAGCGGACGGTTTCTCGTGCAGGGTGAAGCAACATGGGGCTAGCGTACCTCGATGTAGCGGCTGCCCATGTGGTGTTTGTGGCGCTCCAAGGCCAGGTCCCGGTGCTCCTCGTTCACGAAGCGAACCAACGCCTCCCCATTCCTCCTGCCCTGTGCGTTCAGACACAGGGCCACCCCTCCTCTGAACAAACACACAGGATGCACTTTGACCTTCAATCAGTGTCATTTCGTTAGCAGTTGGTGAGACTCAAAATCCGGTTGAATCCATTGCTCCTTTTGTTAATTGCATGTTGACAATCGTGGATTGACTGCCCATCTCTGCGAGGCTGGTCAATAATTTAATGTAATATATTAACATTACACCAACTAGACCACTTTAGGACTTCGACCTTACAATTACAACACTTTCCTTTGAATGGATTGCATTTTTAAAGTTATACGGAAAGTGACATCTGTAAGTTGTAAGCTCAATGACACAATGAGCCCAAGAGGAACTTAGGATAAAACCAGTCACCTGCTGTCGTACAGTCAACCTCGAAATGTCGTGGATACTCTAATAAATGAATGTCTATTAAGTCACCATCTATCACTGAATGATGACACACAATGGTGATTAAGCCACTAATGAAAGCCCAGTATTAAGCAGTATTATGAATGTTATGAACTGGTTCTCAGCAATGACAACCAGTTGATATATCAATGACTCATCTCTGGTGAGAATTAGCGCTGAAATCTTTGAGATGGTCACGTAATGGCATAACATACTTGGCGATGTTGAGGCCTTTGAAGAAGCGGGCTATGTCCTGGTCTGAGGACTGCCATGGAAGGCCCCGTGCTCGGATCACAGTCTCACTGTCTACCGGATCTGTCTTGCTGCTTTGCCAAGGATTCAGAGAAAACAAACAAGGAAGAGAGAGATTATCATAATTTACAAAATGTTGAATACAGTCATCTGAGCTAGCACAACCACAAGACCAATGGTGAAACGGGAAGAGACCAATGTCTCTTCCATCACATTTTAGGGAGGGGTAGTATCAGAAGTTAGTTTTAGTTGTAGTAATAGTTTTAACGTCCCGATCAGCAGTTAGATTGAGGGTGAAAATAATATTTTATCAATATAATTTTCTTAACACTTCTTAACACACACAAAATTGAACGCCCAACGCAACAGAATGAACATTTAAATAACTGTTTGCTCCACGTGCGACAGTAAGCACATTGAGGTCAGTAAGTTGTGGTTCAAATCAATAGTTTGCTCAATGGAGACGAGAATCCCAGACAAAGAGCCCACAACGCAGGCCCAGGGACGCCCACAGAAGGGTATTTACCACCCCTCGTAGAAGCGTGCTCCTTCTCTTAAAGGCCACGGGCTGCCGGCAAATGACCCGGCGACAGCAGAGCCCGCTAAGCGCTTGATGGCAAAGTTGGCCAGCTTTTAATTACACACTTGTGGTTTCCTTGTTGCTGTAATCAATGCTAGGAGCCAGTAGCCTCGGGCCCAGGCGTCGAGGGGGATAACCAACCAGGCATGAGAAAGGTGGCGAGAGGGCCCCACCACACCAGAGTGAAACCCGGCGTGGTCGGGTTTCACCGCGTCCCGGAGCAGAACCGCATACGTACCATGTGCCCGACTCAAACTTGTACTTCACCGACTCAAAGCAGGAGAATCGGTGGTCTGTAGGAGATGGATAAACAAAAAACGGGAAATAATGAAGGTCACATGCATAATTTTTCACACAGTCATCAAATCATGCATAGAGCATATTTAAAAACACAGATCAGGTTACAAAATAATCGTGGCTGGACTGCATTGTTGTGCTGAAAATGACACCACCGACTTCTCCACTTAGCTGTTGTACAGGTTAGGCCAGTCTGCAGACTCCCTGCCACCTGTTATTGGGATTTATGCCCCACGAGATGAATGGTCACACCGGGTAATAAGGAGGTGGACAGACTGCAACCCTGACATTTACCCATTACTTCCCTCTAAAACACTGTCTGGTGTGGAGACAATGTGGCCCATCCCTTGTCTTTGTAAAGTATTTAAGGGGTTTGTTTGTTGTACTTATTATTACTTGTGTAAGATTTCCCCATGGATTTTCCAAGCTCTTTTACCATTGTCATGAGCAGGACAATGGTACTTTCATCTTCCATAGCGGTAGTGTTTGAATTCAAGTTGTCCCTTTAAAGTGCAAGTAAAATGCATACCGTACATTGAAACACATTTCACCAAGACAATTGAACATAATGTATCCACTTCATTGAGTGGTTTCCCCGTTCCTGAACCGGAAGTTGGAGCAGTGAGTGTGGCAGGTACGTACTGAGAGGCTCTGCCATGATGTGGAGTGCCAGCTGAACCATGTTCCTCACATCGAGCAGCCCGGACGCATGCTCTGACACGGAAGAAAGACCCAGGTCTGCATTCTCACCGTTAAAGAAGGCAAAGCACTAAACACAAAATTGGACTTCCCACCCACCCAACCACACCCACACACACTAGTTGAAATCATGGGAAGGATACACTCCAGCATGGAGGACAGATTGAGGTCCTCCCCAGGGCCGGCGTTTGGGCAGCATTTGTGGAACTCCTTCTGCAGGTCCACGAACGAAAAGAAACATTCCGGGAGCACGAGGTTCTGAAGGCAAAAGAGTCAGGTAGAAGAATACGGAGGCATTACAATTACACCAATGCATTTTAATACAAGAATATAACAGAATGATAGAATTCCCATTTACACAAGAGCATTAACCACCAAGTGAAATGGCCAAAACACGCATTGTAATTTAAAGAAATTGACTAGTAAACACAGATGGTGAATAAAAATTATATTGAATAATGCTCTTCAATGTTGTTAGTAAACCTGGAGTCACAGTCAGCAGTAATTATGTCTGATTCACGACTTCCTTGACAGCATTTTTAAGGAATTACAGATCAGGAAGGGTATGTCATTGTATGATTCTTGTGTAAATTAAATCATGTTTACGGAAATCAGCCAATAATCGTGCCATGCTGGGAAGAATCAAACAATGAAGCGATACTGAGAAAGCTTTAGTGTAGCCTCAGATCAGACCCCACAGTAGAATACACCATGAAGGGTGAAAGTGTAGTTTAACAAGTCATTCATCAATGCGTCATTCTGGAGAAAGTGTGTTCTGGTGGTGAAGGTCATAGCAGTATAGCCTGTACCTTTTTGGACGCTTCCGGGTGGAGGGCCTGTCGGATGACCTGGGGGCCGTCAACACAGAGTGTGAAGGAATTCCTGCCAAGATCCTCCAACTCCGCCTGCACGGACTGCTGGAACTGCTCGAGGAACAGGGGAGAGGCAGGCAAGAGGGACAGAATCCAGGGTTAGGGCCCGTTCACACTGATTCAGGCGTTCTGGTAGAAATGCTAGCTCAAACACTCTTTTGAATGGAAAGATTTTAACAATCAACTTTTGGAGAAACGCAACCCGACGTCCCTCTGCGGTGGCCAATCACGTAAGCCTGCGATCAGACCGGAAGACGCCCGAGGGAAGAAGAACCTTGTTTACCATGTAACGTTAGCTTTGTAGCATTGGGCCGTTCCTGAAAACTCTGAAGATGGCAGAGGGACTGATCGCAGCCGTGTTGTCCTTTCCCGACGCTGTGCAACCCCATCATGTGGGAACGGTTTAAGTTCACAACATGCCGGCACACAAATGGGCCATGAAGTGACACTGCCACATCGCCACAGCAGTGTGCGGTAATCACCGCAACGCCTGGTAACACATTGTGTTTTTGCCTACTGGTCTAGGATTATGAAGGAACTTCAACACGATCAACAATAATACCACATTTATTTTGTATTGTACCTTTTACAGTAGGAAATAAATCCCATAATAAAAACAGTGGCATCCAGGGGGTTATCATATAGGATAAAAGATGAAATTGTATATGTGAGAAAAAAGATTGTTTGTTTAACATTAGAATAACAATAGTTAGACACTGAGATATTGAAGAGATTGGGTAATTCAAGGCTAGAAAACGGTTCAAACAAACTAGTGTTTGGCCTTAGGTCTGATCAAGGACATAAGGCCAGTTTAGTTCCCCCAGATAAAGAGCATGTTCAACAGGTTTAGCGTTTCCCTGTGGGGGGGGAGGTGTGGGTGGGTGTGTGTGCAGTCAGACTACTCCTCCGTCCGTAGACAATATGGGCCAAATCAAGCGGAGCACAGAAGCCCATATTTTTCTGTGTTTAGCCCAAACGAGGCAGTTTTGAACGAGCCCCATTACCAGTGTTGTGTAAACCCCTCTAGTGGTGTTACACCATCAACAAAAAACGTCACCTCCACATCATCACTGTCCCCATATGACATTTGACACAGAGACTTGGCTAGTTTTTAGATCACAGAGCCACGCAGGAAAAGAATGTGTGAACAGGTTAATCTGCAATTCACAATTCAATGTGAATCAGGAATTGGATACATCCCCAAAATGACAGGATGATAAACATATGCAGAGTATGATTTTACTCTGCATATGTTAAATTGTTAGATGTTGTTAAACTTGTTAAATTTTGGGGAATTTATTTAATTACAAAATGACTGAATAAATGTCATCGAATATCGGTCATGCAATACAGAATAACGCAGGTATGTCCAGTGATTTCAATTTTTTCCTAGAAATGAATGTGATACAGTGGGGCAAATAAAGGACTTGTAAAAAGGCAGCTTTTGTACTCCGCGGTGTAGTGTATGCGTATTGGCACACAGCGATCTTCTGGGACACTTTAATGATTGACAGATTGATGGGAGCATGGAGGCAATTTCAGTGGGCCATTGGTGATCTACCATCTATGACAGATTCCTCAGGCAGTCAGAGAGAGTATTATGTGTGCCGGTTGGAGCTTGCCCCTCCGAGAGACGCTGAAATGATAGCAAGGCCCGTCGGGGCGGGGGGGGGGGGGGGGGGGACAGCTGAGGTAGAACTACAACAACCAGCCAGAATATACCTAGGACATCAGTCCGCAACAACTTCTCGAAAAATGTTTCATTCACTACACCGTACACCGCATCATTTAGATCAAATAACAGTGTTCACAAATGAGCCACCTCGACTGCAAAAAAGTGTGCTCATCCATAGTCCTCGTCCTCTAAGGCTGAAACGTGGAGCCAGAGTCGTCATCGATCCCTGGGGATCCCCTTCCCACTACAGCCATGCTGACCTTACAGTCACCACTGCCAGTGAGTCATTTGGCCGTCTAAAAACACTGCACTGGCCACCGGCCAAGGGATGGCGAACCTGTCGAGTCGTGTGTGTCCCTGTCTGTCCAATAACTAGTGGGCCAGCATGATGGGAACCCAGACCAACCCCCTATTCACTGACACGCAAAACCACTGCGTGGTGTACTACTGGATCCCATATCAAAGCTTGAGAACCGGCCGCATTCAAAACAGAACACAACATAACATTCGGAAAGAAAGCAAACCGCCTTTTTGAGTGCATGGTCTGTGTACCATCTACCTTTTCCAAGAATTAACGACCCAAGCCACACTATACAGTAAAAGTGGCCAAGAGAACAGAGTATTAGCTATTTAACAATTGGCCGGTTAGAGCTAGGGGTCATAAAGTTCACTGTACCAAGAGTAGGATGGACAAGGAGGAGGAGGAGGCTTCCATTGAATGACCCAGGATTTCATAAACCCGCTCCAAATGACCTGGTAGGAGCAGATTCTCTGCATGCATGAAAACTCCCTCACAAACATACAGTACTTTGACCAATACTCTCCTTACAAGCAACGCTTAAATTACCATTAAATTATTTAGCAGACACTTTAATCCAAAACGATTTTACACCGCATTCAGATGCAGGTCCTTCAGGAATAGGTGAGGGAGGGAGTCGGGGCCTATTGCTCTCGGATACCTGCTTGTGGTCTGCAGACATTTGGGATCAAACCCTGTACCTCTTGGCTGGGAGTTGAACACACTGAGCATTCCATTTAAAACCTTCGACACACTGACGGCAAATGTCATTGTACTAACAAACCTATATTTTACATCTATACATCTTTTTAATCAAGTTTTGTACATGTCTCTATACATTTAGACGACAGGACACCTAACACAAGAGCAGAGTGGTGTTTGCATGCAACTGTGAACGCTGCCACACCTTGTTCAAGCACTAGAACCGGATTACCAACCAAAAGGTAAAGGCCTTTGAAAAGGTTGCGACACTCCTCGTGTCTCTCGCCTACTGTGTGTACGCCCGACCGCATAATAAAGCAGACAAACCACACATTATCCTGTTCTGCTCTTGCTAAATGTTCGACTGATGTCTTCCAGATGCTGTAATTATTTCTCTCATTATTTGTAACCAAACCATTTGGTGTCCAAAAAACAGCTTGTTATTTCCAGCCACTAAGAGTTAACTATTGTAATGAAGTACATATATTCATTAACATACAACAATACTCTTAGCTAGGGACCCTTGTTTGTTTGCCACGCCCAATCTAAAATGTAAAGTCACTTTGGTCAGGTCATGAACCTTGACCTCTAAAACGATCAAACTATTATCAGGTCATTGCGATAGCATCACTAGTAAGCAACAACCAACCTTTGTATATAAGTAATTATCTGGAAAAGTCTTGCACTGTCAAATCAATGGAAGGCATGGCTTTTGATGAGGAGGAAGACAGTCTTTTAACGTGGAGATTCATTGCTGCACAATAGGGAAGGGTTTGGGCCGATAACACGAAGGGTGTGCCAAATGACTCACCATTTAATTTTGAAACTTGCTGCTTCAGAGAACTGTAATAACAGCAACTAAAGGGAATGTGAATCTGTGCAGGTAAAGATAATTCTGTGATTGGTGTGAGAGTAATCTAGTGGTTTAAAGAATAGAAGCATGGGTATTTAGATGAATTTGGGCCAAAGTTAACCAAAATTTATTTCATCCCTAAAGATAACTAATGACAATCCGCAATTTATGGCCACGAACACAGGTCAGTTTATTGGCCATAATAAAATATCCTTGTGAATACAACACCTTGGTGTATGTCCCAACAAAATGGTGTTTACCATTTACAACTGATAGAACAAACTGATAGTTGTATTTCAGATTTCTGTCTCTTAAGTCTGTATTGGTTGGCTTTTGTGTGCTACAGACTAGTTCTGGTCTGTAATGGAATTCCTCTTATTTTCTGAATTAGTCTTTTTCACATCCAATAAATGTAAGCTTTGGGAATGTTGCTTTGTGTTATTAGTTTACGGTTTAAGTGTGATCCTGGACATGATTGTCAGAACTTTTGATAGACAAAGATATCTGAATGAACTGGCTCCTTTATAAATGAGAAAAATACAATGCGGACTGTATTGTATTTGACTGTATCTTCATTCCTTCTTTGAGGACCGAAGGAGCCAGGGGTCATTAAGAATATGAAATGGAAGGAAAGATCACGGGAACCAGTCAAAGATCATTTCTATGACCTTGTGTGAGTCATGGGCGAAGCTCTGTATCAGGTGCATCGAGTCGCAGGCTGCAACATGCTGCCGTTCTCGTGGCCTACAGCAAAAGTCAGCCGAAGCTTCACACTGATACACAGGTAAAGAAGAGCCAGGCTCGCCCATGGAGCTCAGACCTACCCCATGATGTTACTGATATTGAGCTACAGTTACCAGTTCCTCGGCCATGCTCGAAGTGGTCCACTTGTACCCTATAGAGTACACATCTACAAATCTGCTGTCGATGTACGTCTGATGTACGAAGAACTGAAGTGCACTTATTTCCTGCATACTATATCCCATGATGCATAGGGGGTTTCATTTTCCTCAGAAAGGGATGGTCAGGGTCTTTATGCTAATTAGTTGTCAAGGGATGACAGACAGGATCCGACACGTGTTGGCTTGTTTATGCGACCAAAACAAGTCACACTGATGGATTTCTGGAGCATAATTAGTGGCTGAATCCACCTCACTTGCTGCCTTACTTGATCCTTCAAAGTTGATATAGAGGGATTGGGGAATGAATAAGTTAACAACTGAACTGATCCCAAGCCCGAGGGCCCTAGTCAAACCACACAACTATCTCCAGCAGGTTAGCCATTCCTCCGACACTGCTTACACATGCTAGCTTCAATGCAACACTACACCACCTGATTGGTGAGGTTTGACTAAATACCAGTTATTATCCCTTGAGGGGTTGAATGCAGGTCTAGCGTCAACAAACATAATCCCTCCCGTTGTCATACATTAATAAATCTTTAACTGGAGAAAGAAACAAAATAACCACATAAATCAACATGTGTGCAGCATGGCCTCTCACATGTCTGGGCTGTATCCTTCTTGTTGTTTCTTTTGAGTCACATTGTATTTTCTTAAGATTCATTGAATGGGGGAAGTCCAATCTGAAGAAGGTATTGGGCATTGCATTGGGTTAGTTTCATTGGAACTTTTTCCATTATAAACTCCAATGCCAAAGAGACTGGATGAAAAGATAGATTAACATCCTAATGCACATCATATAGAATGCACAATTATATTTAATTGTACATCATTACCCAACAATGCTTCATTCATTAAAAATACCATGTGCAAGGGAAAGTGGAAATGGCAGACAAAAGCATGACAGGTAAGAATTGATTACTTGGGTTAATATTTGAAGGTTCTGCAAACAAACTCATTCATGTTGGTTTGAGATGTCACGCTTTGAAATAGGTCTATGGCAGAAAACTGTCCTACCACAGTCCAGAAAAGAGGACAGATCATTTTGTTCGAGCTTTTTCTTTTGCTTGACGAGCATATCAACCCAACGTTCACAATTAACCAAACGGTTGGATTGGATTCACACCTGCTCCCACATGTTTGTAATTAACAGCATAGATGGACTAATCTTGACTTTGAAATAACTCTGAAGTCATTCAAGATAATAGCAGCTCTTCACCAACTACCAAAACAAAGGAGGAGGCACGGCAGATGCCTCGTGCATTGAGCCAAAGAGTGTCAGCAAATAATGAGGTTAGGGTGGCGGAAAAACACGTTTGGTGACCTACGCAATTCTGTCAAAACAACCCGTCACAAGAAGGAACCAGTATCCACATCCTGGGCCCAACTTAAAGCGAGCATGTGAATCAACTCATTCTGCTTTGGCAAAACGACCTTGGTATATACATCCCCCCCTACTCTTTATGTACCCGAGGTCTATACTTTCTATCGGTCTTCCCTTGGTGCGTTCCCACTTCCCAGGCAAACATTCCGTCTTCCAGATGTCTGTAGCGTGCATCAGTCTGGGGCAAGACTAGACCTGCGACTGCGCTCCCTCTATCTCCCTACAGCCCCAGGGCAAGCCCATCCTAGCTCTTAAACCATTTTTAAACCGTCAGCAATGTTAAACCGTAGGACAAACGCCAATCTTAGTCCACTCACATTGGTGAGACATGGTTCTCAAGAAATAAACAAACGTTGCAAAGCAAAAAACAACGCGTGGAATCTGAATACAACACAAAAGCGTGCATTGGCATTTTGACATTGATTGAACGGTCTGGTTGGTGTAATTGGCCGTCGGTCTCACCTGTTGCAGAACCTTATCCAGGGGATCGGCCTTGGTGAGGTCGTCCACAATCAGGTCCGTCTCTTCCTTACACTCGTCTGTCAACTCCAAAGTGTCTGGCTTGACGAGACATCTATGAAGCTTGCCGACCTGAGAAGGGATTTGATTGATTCATGGAACGTAACATCATTGTTGGACAAATGTTATATCCATATGTTATCATTCAATCTTTAATTCAATTAGGACACTACTACTAGGCCTACTACTACCGACCACCATTTCAGGAAATTGACTTTCCGGGTCAAACAATTGACAATTGTAGTTGAAAAAAAAACACTTAATTGTCAAAGACACGTGAGGACGTTTACCCAAAAAGGTATGCGTTCTTGTGAATTGTTACAATATTATAACCCCCCACCACGAGTCTGAAACTATGTTACGGCACACATTGTAGAGGAGCATTTTCAAAAAACACCAACAGCTCTGTGTGAAATCTGAGGTCGAAATGTGTGTAGAGTGCGGACAGTGTCAGAAAGCACACCTTGTTGAGTTAAAGTCATCTGTCAAACATATACATCCACATACAAGGTAGATAAGACAACAATGCCACAAACATTTAGCTACACAAGAGACCTGTACAAAGGGCCAGAAAGGTTCGTACCTTTTTCTCATGTAGATCCACAATTTGCCACACCAAGAGAATTATTTCCCTTTCATCCGAACCCAGTTTACCCCCATTTGCACCAGCTGTTGCCCCAAAGAACACCACCAGAGTATCACTGTGCGAAGCCATCAGGGACCACAAGGGTAAAAACTACAATTAAAGCAAAGATCAAATAAAAATAACACGAGGGTTCACCTTTTTCCAAGTGATAAGTAGAGCGAACAAAAGATCTGGAAACTCAATCGTAAGTAAACGGGAGACAGAAAAGAGATTATTTTTCAAAGGAGACACGAGAGTTTTCGTTCAAAGACTCTACCTGTTCCAAAACTTGAGAATGTTCTATCCAGAGATACTGGTTTAACTGGTAAAGAAGAAGGGTGGAAATCCGTGTTGCTCTTACACGCACTCCATACGCAAGCCCCGGAGGTTTTTTTCACTGGTTGCTATTTTCCCCCCCTGAGTTACCTGTAAGGCTCTGACTCCAATCGGAGAGCACTCCAATGGGAGTCTGCCATTGGCTACTCTGCAAAGGTGAGGGCGGGACACTGTGTTGTATACAGCGCAGTCATTGGTTAGGTCTGTAATGTAGGAAGTAAAACAGGCCTATAGGATCTTGTATAGTCCAACAGAATAAAACCATGGGATACCATTCAATGTAGACCTAATACAAAAAAAAAATTGATGTGTTAAAGGGAATATAAACTCTGAGAGAATCAAGGCATGTTACAATATTGCAGGACGGCATGTTATGTATAGCCTCTACGGTGATTCATAACGATCGATGGCACATATTTTGATATTCTTTACAATTTAAAGGGATTTAACCCGACCCTAGTCTGTTGCTGTCCACTGCACCTGCCTTTCATCCCCGTGCCTCCCTCTGTTCAAAAGCATATAGCTTCTAAAGTGTGCTTTTCTCCCCTGACTTTGTATCAATTATCCGGGTAAATTCCGTCGTTAAGTATACCTATGCTGTCTGCTGATTTGAATATTGGTTTAGCTTTAGAGCAGTTCAGTGGAGGCTTTCTGTCCAGTACTGGGCCTAAACACTTGGTGGCACTAGAAACGGAGTCTCTGTCCATAGGGCAAATGCCTTGTTTGTTTACATACATAATACAACTAAAATGTCTGTCACGGATCGATAAATCAGTACGATTACAAAATAAAACTTGTGTGTGTGTGTGTGTGTGTGTGTGTGTGTGTGTGTGTGTGTGTGTGTGTGTGTGTGTGTGTGTGTGTGCGTGTGTGCGTGTGTGCGCGTGTGAGTTTGTTGGCTTTGTCTTTCCTCACATGACTTATCCCCACTCCAATTTCAACAATTTCTCAATGTTCAATTCCCTAATAACTCTCCATGACTCTTCAATTCATCTGGTTGTGGATAAAACCAACTTACACCTATATGAAGAAAATTCCAACACAATCTGTTTGAATAGTTCTTCCTATGCATATACATAAAATAATAACTTTTAAAAAAAACAGCAGCAAGTGCTTGATGTAAAGAATAGTTCCACAGCTTTCCAAATGTGCTATCATAAAGCATTTTCCAGAAGATGTGTCCTGCAACATATACTGGTATAGTATAGTATAGTAAGGTTTAGTATAATATAGCATAGTATTTATAGTATAGTAATGTATTAGTAGAAGTATAGTACTGTATAATATGTTAGAATATTATGGTATTGCATAGATTATACTAAACTATACGATACCATAAAATGATATTGCATAGCTTATTTCAGTATAGTAGTCTGTATATAAGGTAGTATGGTATAATAAAGTATTGTTTGTATCGGATTGAATTGTATAATATAGTATATTATGGTATTATTTAGTATATTATTGTACAATGTACTAAAGTGTAGCATAGTATACTATAGTATAATATAGTATATTATAGTATTGTAGTGTCTTGAATAGTATAGTAGTAGAATATAGGCTATAGTAGTATAGTAGTAATGTTGGCTATAATGTAGTATAGTATAGCAGGCCTGTATTAAAGTAAGGTTAGTATTTTATTGGATTGTAATGGAAAATACTGATAAGATTTGAAATTGTTATTAATTTCCAAACATCTTCAACTATCTTGTTTTGATAATAGTTTGATAGCAATAGTTAGAGTGGGATGTGCAGGAACCCAGCTAAAAGGTTTTGGTGTGAGATTGGGTCATAGAAGCCCTAACTAATTCTGTTTGCATATTAGCCACAAGTCTCAGACACAAGAACACCATTTTTTGGTCATAACGTAAGACCCTTTGTACAAAGTGAGAGACGTATAAGATTGAGAAACCTTTAATATATTTGGTATGCTTAATATATGGTATGTAATATATGCAGGCATAACACACAGTTATATGCAATCATGACTGATCTCCTTGTCTTCCATTGAAGCGCTTCTACCTGGGGTGTCTGGGATTGATGGTGGTTCTGCGGAACTCGGTTCACAGAACCGCAGGCTATGCCCTTGCTTCTTTTTTTATCTCACACATTAAGGCGATCACTTTCATTGTCCTGCAAGCCGTTTTTTCCCATGCTAAGGGTGGCTCCGTGGTGGGCAAAGAAATCTATACATTGGGAAATAACAGATGAAAACGATTCCATTGGCCATGCATAGATGGATCTTAGTGGTTGAATAGCTTTCCTGTCATTCCCACCACAGGAACTTTGCAAGCATCGTTGCCACATTGCTCCAATGAACCTGGCTGACTCATTGTTTGGCTTATGCAGACCATTACAGCTTTAAACAATGTGTAATCACCCATTGGTGGATAGCAGAAGTTTAGGATGTCCTAATAGTAGAATGGTATGGGAACAAACATGGAGGTCAGAAACGCTTCCACCGATGTTGGAGATTCGACACAAACAAACACATGTAACTGTTTTCCCGCTAGACACTTTCCTTAAGGTGATAAAGTGAAGTGAACTGTTCTTAAAGAAGTTATATTTTGTGTTATCATTAAAAATATAAAAAAATGTACATTTCTTTAAAACACCCAATTATTTGGTGTATTGGTTACTAAGTAGATTATTATTATCTCTTTATTTTTTACGTTTAATTTTGGCTCACATGACTGTGGCCAAGAGAAATGCATAATTCCGCTTTTTACTGCCCTCCAAAGGAAGGACAACCAGTCTTTCATTGGGCAATTTCAGCATGAAAGGAAGTAAAAAACATGACTGTTGCTATCCCTGTCACAGAAATGCAATCACGTTTCAACTTAACTTAACTTCAACTTAACAGCAGCATATTATTATTATTACTACACAATTGAAGACACAGTCCTTTTGCATATACAGAATAGCAAATATCTGAATTCATATAAGTAATGATAAAACACTGTAAAAATGTTTTTTATAATAAACAATATGGCTGCTATAACATAACATTGGATGTAATGGTTCCTCAAAACAAGAGCCTTGTAAATTAGGGTGATGACAGGATGTTAGAAATATAGCCTTAAATGACACAATGAACCAACTCTTTGCAATATGTATTATTTTAAATTATAAACTTAAATTCAATTAAAAAATGTAATCAGTATATACATACATACTTATTTTTCATGAATGGAAAATAAAAACAAGAGAAAGCATATAAATATAATATCCATTCAAAAAACAACTTAATTTTCATCAAGGCTATTGACAAAAACAAAAGATTTCATTCATTCACAATTCTTTTAAACTTTTTGTCAACAACTACCAAAAAGGAATCCAAATAGCAATACCCCAAATAATACACCCATTGTCACAAACTCACCACTTTTGAACCAGACGTTTTCACACATTTACATGTACGTCTATCTGTTGCTCCAGAGAGCACTGAGAGCTGCTGGTCTGGTTGCTCTTGCTCTTGGACACAAAGGACATCTCTCGGTTGTTCTCCCCTGGGGACGTGCTGGAGATGTGGTGGAACAGCTGCTGGATGCCCGTTTCCCTCAGAGAGCTCCTGAACGACCGCGCTGCAAACATGTACAGCATGGGGTTGACCGTGCTGCTGATGAAGACCAAGGCTCCGGCCACGAAGGTCATGGTGTTCTTGGCGCTCTCTAGGCACTGGGTCGCGGCCGGGTGGTACCCCTTGATGGCGAGCTGCACCAGTGTCAGGCAGTTCCCCACGTGATGCGGCGTCCAGCACACGGTGAACACCACCACCACGCTGCAGATCAGCAAGGTGGACTTGCGTTTAGACTTCAGGGTCATCTGAGCAATGCGGCTGCAGAGGCAGCTGTAGCAGACCACCAATACAGCGAGGGGCATCACGAATCCGACCAGCGTCTCAAGCAGTAGGAAAAGAACCTCCTGGCCATCAGTGGCGTACTCCCGGTACAGACACTGCATCTCGCCTGTTTCCCCGTCCAAGACCTGGGTGGGGAGGACGGGCAAGCTCAGCAGGAAGGCAGCAGTCCAAAGCGCCAGCAGCACTTTGCTCAGGGCTTTTTTCCTCTTCCAGTCGGCCGAGGCGAAGGGGTGGCGCACAGCCAGGAAACGCTCCACACTCATGGTGGTGATGAGGAAGATGCTGCTGAACATGCAGGCGTTGATGACGAAGACCATGACCTTGCAGGAAGCCTCGCCGAACACCCAGGAGAAGGCCAGGCTGTAGATCCACAAAGGGAGGGTGATGAGGATGAGCAGGTCCGCCACAGCCAGGTTGAGGATGAGGATGACGGTGTGCGAGCGCTTCTTGATGTGCCTCAGGATGGTCCAGATGACCAGCAGGTTCCCCGGAGCCCCGACCAAGAAGGACAAGCCCAGGATCACACAGCACACGGTTGTTCCACTGGATATATCCTCGGATTCCATGTCTTCTGGAGAGGGCGAAGCCATCGCTTGTCTCAAGCTACATCTGTGTATAAATGTGTGTGTATGTGTGTGTATGCATGTGCGGTCTAGTGTCCTCATACAAAAAGTGCTGTACAAGCAAGCCTCCACTTCCTTCTGAGCCTTGAGCGGACAGGAAGTAGGTGTTTCACAGATTTTTTTGAGAGGCAGAGATCTAGTGACTCATCCATCAAGCTTTTGAGTTATGAAAAAGATAAATAGGAACTATTGTTTAATTAATCCAAAATACAAAGGTCAAAGTTCAATAGGAGACATTTGTTTCAAGAATAGATCCAGTTCAAAAATTTTTTTAAACATCCTGGTGTATGATTGTACATATGTTCTGGTTAATTTGAAGCTGGAAAATTACAAAAGCAAGGGGTTTTTTTTACGTCATTATTTATTTGGGAATACACGCCCAGTTACAGCTGACGGTAATGGGTGTCGTAAGACATTTGGTATTTACAACACACAATATTAGGAAGAGTAACACATTTCAGAAAGGAATAAAATACTTTTGAAAAAGTCAAAGTCTCTTGAAGGTACACCAGTTCCTTCTTTTTCTCCCCTCAGCAAAAATGAACTTGGCTCTTACAGAAACATGTTATGTGGCGTGGCTACTATAATATATGGCAAAGAAGAAATACATATCATCTGTGTTTTTCATTTCAATTGAGGTTACACAATCCTAACAATCGTAACAACTCTGACTTCATGAGAGTTGTGACAGTTAATTGGATGCAGAATTATTACCCTTATAAGATATTAATGGAACATAATGGATGTTATTTTCAAACAATGTTTATCCACTACTATACATATAAACAAGTAACTGCATAAAAAAATATATCTATCTAGATCCTAATCACCACAAAAAAGACTCACAAATTCATGTTACTACAGGAAATTAAATCATTGGATCAATATTTCACACATTGGTCATCATATTCCACATGTTCACAGTTTAAACACTCGCAAATATTGAAATGCTATACTTTTAAAGTCCTCTCTTATGTTGTATTGTATCAAATATATATTATACAACTTAAATAATAGTAAATAGTGAAACAATTTAAAAGTCATGATATATTCCAACATTCCAAACCAACATATTCCTTAATCATCAATTTGATGATTAATAATCAAATTATGATAGAATTACAATTGACAGAATTACAATTTCACACGTCTCTTAAATTGATTGTGTGAGAGAACGGTTGCTCTCTGTCTGTGTATTCACATGCACTGTCTGCTTCTTTAGAACTAGTTCCCCGGAAAGGTTTGGTGTGTGTGGCCACTTCCTGAAGGTATCTGATGATTTTAAGCCCTCTGATGCGTACTTTGGATCTCCGGGCAGCGAAGGCATACAACACAGGGTTCACCGAACTGCTCACGAACACCAGAGCACCGGAGATAAGGGTTAAACTTTCAGAGCCACATGAGCTGTCCATACTCCCGATTGTACACACCAGCTGAATGATGTTGTTGATGTGGTAAGGCAGCCAGCACAAGGTGAAGGCTAACATCAAGCTGGCTATCAGCAGCATCGTCTTCCTTTTGTCCTGGAATGTCTTTTCTCTGAGCTGGCTAGCGACCAGACAGTAGCAGATAGACATGATGGTGAAGGGCACCACAAATCCTGCAATGGTCTCAAGAGAAATTATTGTTATCTCTTGAGCCACAGAGCTGAAATTCCTGAAGAGGCACTGCTCGCCCCAAACCTCCTCCTCCGACACTATCTGGGTCAGGATAACAGGTACCCCCAGGAGCAGTGCCAGGACCCAGGCAGCGATCAGGCTGACGTCCAGAACGGTCTGGGTTCTGGAGAACTGGATGACGAATGGGTGGCGGACTGCCAGAAAGCGCTCAATGCTCATGAGTGTGATGAGGAAGACACTGCCGTACATGCACACGTGGATCACGTACACAACCGTCTTGCAGAAGACCTCTCCGAACACCCAGGAATAGACCAGGGAGTAGATCCACAGAGGCAGGGTGATGAGGACCAGCAGGTCGGCGGCAGCCAGGTGGAGGATAAGCAGGATGGTGTGGGTGCGGGGTTTAACATGCCTCCAGATGATCCAGATGACCAGCAGGTTCCCCGGGGCACCCAGCAGGAAGGCCAGGCCCAGGAAGGTGGCCGAGATCGTATGGCCCACAGAAGACAGGGGTTCCATTAAGTTTTTGGCGGCGGGCTCTGTGGACAATGAGAAGTTCATCGTACTGAGAGTCATCATGGAGACTGGTTGACTTCTTACTGCAATTGCAAGAGTGCAGTTAGAACGCAATGCAGCAAGAGTGGGCGTGCACTTCTGTTTTTTAACCAGACTTTAGTCAACTTCTCTTCCGCACTCCATGGACACGTTGAGTCATCAAATGGCTGCTAGGCTATAAAAGCATTTGATCTCTTGAACTCTGACACCCCTTGTACGGTTTATTGGCCAGAAATAAACGGGCATGTGAGATTCGGCCATCAGCTGATTCAACTATAGATATAGACTATATATTCCATGCATAAAACACATGCATAGTCTGTTGTTATGTAGAGAAACATAATAATAACAATAATAATAATAATAATTGATCAGTTTTTTTATAGCGCTTTTCTAAGTACTCAAAGACACTTCACAAATAAGAAAGGAATACATACAGACAGTACAGACAATCAAACAAAAGGGAAAAAATAAATAAAAAAATAAATAAAAAACACCACAACAATAGGCAACACATTAAGAGAGCGGGAGAGAGTGGAAGATGGCGGATTGATTTGCCAAATGTTGTAGGTGGTCCTGAAGAGATAGGTTTTTAGTTGACTTTTGAATGAACAGAGTGCATCAGAGTTTCGGATGGCCAGAGGGAGGGAGTTCCAGAGGGTAGGGGCAGCGATGGCGAAGGCTCTGTCCCCCAGGGTGCGATACTTGGTCTTGGTGATGGAGGTGAGAAGGTTGGCATCAGCGGAGCGTATGCGGCGAGTGGGGGAGTGGCGATGGAGGAGATCTGTTATGTACGAGGGTGCAAAGTTGTTTAGCGCTTTGTAGGTAGTGAGGAGAATCTTGAAATTGATGCGTTGTTTTATTGGAAGCCAATGAGGTTGAAAGAGGATGGGAGTAATGTGTTCTCTGGAGGGGGAGTTAGTAAGCAGTCATATCATACAAATCCCGTAATATAATAAAATAATTGAATTTAGTAAAGTGAATTGATATCAGTTTATGAACTTTCAACTGGTCACTATATGGGCAAGAGTCTGGTGTGGTGAAGTGAAAGAAAAAGCATCATTCGAACGTTTCAAAACAAACCACTATTCAGGCTTACATTCTTGTTAGCTCTTATTGGCAGTAGAACCTCAATATTATAACACAATGATTCCCAAACAGGGAAATGTGTTCCTAGGTTTACATTAGCAGGTCTCAGGGGGTACATAAATATAATTTTGTTTTGTCATAACTATTAAACAAATAAAAGTATGTTTGTGGTTTTGTCAAATATTATGTGGATTGTTGCTCATCAAAAAAGTTAAGATTATAAATAACAAAATAGCTACTGTTATACCTATTTTAAGGAGCCGCTCGATGATAAAAGTGTAATATCAGTGTAATATCTGTCAATGTCTGGTATGGAATCAATCAAGGGGTACTGATGAAGCTGTGGAGATACATTGAGGTTTGGAGTAATCGTACTGGCAGGCATTGGGGGACCATAAGTTATTATGAGGATTGTTGCGCAAGCGCAATATACGCTATCGGCCCACACGTCACGTAACCAACAGGCTCAAATAAACATGACGACGCTGTCAACACGGATCTCTCTACTCGAATAGAGATAGATGATCAAATATAGAAAATCGAGTGGCTACAACGGAAGCATTTGGCGAAACTGTAAGTGTACGTTTTGCCGTGGGTGAATGCATATGTCTGATCTTAGAGATACGTTAGCTAGCTGCGTAGCCTACATTAGCACTGCGGCTAACTTATGCTAGCTAGCCTTATAGGTGCAGGGAAACTGGGTTATGGGGCGTGAGCCCCTTTTATCATTCATACAAGTCTTACGTTTTCTACACGTCAGGCAGGTAGCTTGTAGCGCCTTGGCTTCTTGAAGGAATAGGGTTTTAACTTTAGAACAGACCCTTCCTGAGCTAACGTTGTGTTTTTGTCTCACTCACTGTCTGCAAGCTGTCATTAATTCAGTTGTTTTAGTCCCATAGAAAGGTCAATGTATGTGAATGTGGCTTAATCACAGTCTTAAAGGGCTTCACAGGCCACATTTTGTGGCAACCCCCTAAAACCCCAATATCTGCCTCATGATATGTGGTGTAATTGCATATAAACCTGTATTCTTTAAATGTAAGACATTCAAGGACTTCCAATCGTATATTTGGCAATAGGCAGTACACGTACCCTGTAACATTGCAGTTGAATTTACACAGGTCTAAATCCAAATTAAACCCTCAAATTAATATTCTTCAACCCGCTTTTCTCCTTCAACAGGTTGCTGTCAGGTGCAGGCTGGGGATTTCTTTCCGTTGTGTACTACCTTGGGGGCTTCAGTGCAGATTTATAAACTTGCCGGGAGACGTAGGAAACCGACATCGCAATGCCGCTGCTTTTCTTAGAGAGGTTTCCGTGGCCAAGCCTCCAGACTTACACGGCGTTAAGTCTGGCTCTGCTGGCTGGCAGCATCTTCAGCGCCTACAACACAGTCACTGATCAAGGTTTTGGGGGCTTGGAGACAGACGAACCCCATAGCCCCGCGGCGTCTGAGTTGGAGAGTGAAGACACCGACAATGATATAGAAGGCTCTGAACTGGCAAGCACTGTTCTGTGGTATCTAGTCACGGACAGCTTCTTTGTATGGGTGAGTCGGTGTAAGACACTGTTTGGTAAATGTAGTGTTCGTGGTTGGTAATAAACATTGACTCATATTGCAATTGTTGTTTATTTGTTTGTCTTGCAGGTGTTGGTGAACACATTTTGCTGCTCACTGATGCTAATTGCAAAGATGATCCAATATGTGGTGTTTGGGCCCTTGCGGGTCAGCGAGAAGCAGGTGCGTTGATTCTGTTTGCTCTATGTATTGGTTATGTGATCAGGAAACTGGAAAAGTCTCTTCACTGTGTGGTGTGTTTTTTGAAAATATATAATAAAAATCATTAAACATTTTAATGACCAGATGAGGCAATATCTCCACATGTCCCATACATTGTGTGACATGTGGTGTGTTCTGTCCGTTGCTTGCAGCACCTAAAGGATAAGTTCTGGAACTTCGTCTTCTACAAGTTCATCTTCATCTTCGGAGTGCTCAATGTGCAGACGGTTGAGGAGGTGGTCATGTGGTGCCTCTGGTTCTCTGCCCTGGTCTTCCTCCATCTCATGGTCCAGCTCTGCAAAGACCGCTTTGAATACGTATGTCTCTCGCTCTTAATCTCACTCCCCCTGTATTCCCCCTCTCTCTTGCTCTCCCTCCATCTATCATGCTCCCACTTCCGCTATCTAGCTGTCTCACTTTCGTTTTGAGAGGGACCAACTTCAGCCAGACATCTAGATAAGTTCCGATGGTTACTTTATTTATGTATCCTAATCTTGAGTGAACATGAATTCACCTTGAGTTTATACGTTTATGGGAAACACTTGGTTAATTGGAGTTTGCACTTGCTCTCCCTTAAAGGTCCCATGGCATGCTACTTTATGGATGCTTTAATATAGATATTAGTGGGCCCCTGACACAGTATTTGAGGTCGTTCCCGAAATTCAGAATTACAGCCACTACGAGCCAGTCGCACATTGAGCTTTCCCCAAACGCGCCATTTCGGTGTCTGTAGCTTTAATGCAAATGAGGAGAGAGACGGGTCAAGGAGCGATTGTCTCCCGCCGGAGCCCCGCTGTCGAGGCACCACCGCCTCGGAAGCGGGCAGCGTGCCTTGCGGCAGTGGTGCCTCGCGGCGCCTCATGGCTGAGATAACCCCCACTACGAGTCTGGTATTGGAAATACCAGAGACGTCAGAGAACCCGACGTTTATGCGCCATAACACCAACAGCAGAACGGTTATCCAAATAACAAAGAAGTGTACAACACTTGCCTTACACTTAGGGATGGCAAAAATGTAAAATATTCTTGACCGAGCACCGAGCCTCATTAACCGGTTGAAACTGGTTAACCAATCAGATTAAAATGTGCTATTTGAAATAACAGCCATTTCGAGCCGCGCTAGCCGGCTGCTATTTCATAACTCTGCTTATCTCTCTCCCGTTCCGCCTCCTCTCCGAGTGAGAGGCAGTGGCTCTAACTGTGGCACGACCTGTGTTTGAATTGAAACACGAGGCATGCTTACTGCAAGTTGACCGTGTGTAGAGAGCGGGCTCAAACGCCCACAATGGTCTGAGATGGCGCGGACCTGGTTGAGACCCTGAGCGGGATTCACCAGGGGCCAATCAAAAGAGCGCAGCGTAAGGAGCTCATTTGAAACATTGCCGCGGCTCATTTAAGAAAATAACAGCTCAGAAGAGACGCCGCTTGTTTAGTTTGGAGGAGACGGAAAAATTGCGAGTGAGGATTTTTCTTTTTCACGTCACACAAAAAGATCTTGGAATGAGATGGCTAACTGTACTCTTATAGCGTTTAGTCTACTGTCATAATCATTTAGAGATCATATTCCCCGCCGCACGCATGCGGGAATAATTAAGACTTGAGGAGAAATTAAACAGTGGCCTAGAGACGCGGTGTCCGCCCAACTTCCAATAAGTCACCTCATCTGATCATCTTTTTGGGTGAAGTGAAACCAACACACACTCCACAGTCTACACTGACCCCAATTTATTTTTTAACCGACAAGCGACAAGATTGATCGGTTATCGTTGACACGGTCAACCATCGGTCTAACGGTCATCGGATAACATCCCTAGTTACAGTGTGTGTAATCACACACACACACACACATGTGGCGCTCGCATGGTTCTAGCTCATTGTCTCACTGGCGGACCAAAGGGCGGGCAAGGAAGAGAAAGGGGAGGTAACTTGGCCCCTTATGACGACATATCAGCCCACATTCCAAATCAGCGCGCCTAAGCTTCCATTTTTTCAAAGGCAAGCAGGATACCTAGTGCTCGTTTTACACCAAACGCAAGTTTTAGCCACTGGGGGACCATTGGCAGGCTAGGGGAACTCATATTAAACTTAGAAAACCTCATAAAGTGGGATTTTCATGCCATGGGACCTTACCTTAACATTTATTGGCTATCTTAAATGAATAGTGAAAATGGTCATAAATATTTGGCCTGTTAAGCCCTTGAGACTGTCATGGTGATTAAGGGCTATAAAATTGCAAACAAATAAAACAAATAAATACAAATAAAATTGAATTGAATTGGCCTCTAATGTATAAGGAAAGTTATTGAGTAAAATTCCCAGTATTGGGTTTTGTGGAGGAGTCATTTCAAAGGAATTGACACATGACGGAATGACGTCCGTCGCATCAGAGTTGGTTAAGAAGAATTATAAGTTCATCATGACTCTTGTAAAATATATGAAGCTGCTGTGGTGTGGGTATTTTTTCAGGTGCAGTATAGTCAACATGTCACTGTGGTTAGCAAACTATATATTTTTTTGTTATGTTATAGGGAAATGGTCCTCTACCCTCATATCCACTTCGTTATTTTTATTGTATGATCCAATATTATTGAATTTAATTATTGAAGTTATTTCTGACCACAACTCTCTGCTGTTGTGGTTGTGGTTGGACCACCATGTTGTCTTTCAAGCTCTAATAATAGAGTCCTGCGCTTGCCCAGTAACTGATAATGTCAGAGCTGCACCTCTTGCATATCTAAGTATCAGAGTTTGTATGGGGTTGAGGTTAAAATGTTTCAAAGTACATGGGGTTTTAAACACTTCCCATTTTACGATTTCTAGCGACCACACTGACAGGTGGTGCATGCCCAGAATGGTCTCTATAGTTAGGCTTTTTTCTATAGTTAGTTTGTGTTAAAGGGAATGTTTGGGTTTTTCCTTCCCAGTTGAATCCCTAGTATGAACTGCTTTTATAAAAACAGCCCCTCAAGCTAAGTAGTGTCTTTCGGCTGCATTAGTTGGACTTTATACAAAGCGGTTTGTGCACAGCACAGGTGCCATCACAGTTCATGATGGCACTTTGACCACACCCCTCTATCGATGTTTGTGTACGTCTTGATCACCGCAAATTATTTGTGGAAATGTTTACTCGTCAAAAAGGTGTTTTTTGTGATGGTACACTACCAGTACTGGTACTAAATTACCACTTACAGCGTGGGTAATAATATCAAATTGATGGCATTAATCGTAAGACTTCCTAATCAAGAGACGGCAACATGTCCTTGTGCTAACGAAATGATCCATGTTGTGTTAATAGGCGTTAAAGTGTAGTGGCCAGCCCAAAGGTGCTGGGTTTGATCCCCCCACTATCTGCGTCCTATGCTCTAGTCATCCTAGGGCAGGCTGCCCTAGCCCCCTACCTCTTAATGACATGTCTCTGCATGCACCATAAGTCGCTTTGGATACAAGCATAAATGACGTTCCATTGGTAATTGTAGCAACGTTGTCTGTGTTTGGCTTCCCCGCAGCTGTCCTTCTCCCCTACCACGCCCATGAACAGCCACGTGCAGGTGCTGTCCCTGCTGGTGTCTCTGCTGCTGGGCTGCTGTGGCCTGGCCGTGGTCTGTGGCCTGCTGGGGGCCACACACGGCATGCACACTCTCTCCTTCATGGCCGCAGAGGTGAGAGTCATCTCCGCACAGCACTCTTTTCTCCCTGTCATTCTCGTTCACACACGCACACGCACACAGAGACAAGCGCGCATACATGTCGATGGTGCGCGGGTACACTACCACTCATTGGATCAACCCGCGCATGACCGATACACTGCACACGCACTGACAGCGGATTCGCCCGCGCCTCCTCTCAACGTGCCTACAAAGGAAAACCCGAAGCAGCGGGGTGTTTGCGATTAATGTGAAATGCGGTTATAGTTTATATATATTATGGTGTTAGACCCCCGGCCTGTTGTGCCGGCGATTTGAATTCGCTCTGCAGCAGGGACTGGAGATCGGGAAGATCGGGAAGATCGGGCCGGTCCACTTTTAAATGTATTTTGTGCGCGATTGCTCGATTACGCGAATGAGCAAATGCGAAATCCCCCCCCCCCTGTCAAGACTCCATGTCCTGCCCCCCCAGGGGGGCACCACACATTGCTACCTGGTCTGTGGGAAACACGGTCATATGTAGCCTTCTTGCGTTGTAGCCTTCATATGTTGTTGCCTTGGTATTTTGTAGTTTTCATATGTTGTAGAGACTTGATTTATGGTAGCCTTTGTATGTTTTCTCCTCCATGTGTTTTAGCCTTTGTTTGTGTTCTCCTTCGTATGTTCTAGCCTTTGTATGTTGTTATATGTTGCCTTGCTATATCTTCTTTCTTTGATGTCCCCATCATAAGTTGTAGCCTTCGTATTAGGCTTATGCCAAGTTGCGATCTGATTTGTATATTGACAATTAAAGGGATGATCGACAATTTGTTTTTGTCCTACGCCTATATTAGGGCGCTTTTATCTCACTTACTTTCAATCCGTACTCTATAAACAGAGTGCACAGACTCCGTCTGAGCACAGTGCTCTTCCTCCTTGAAATGCTAATATAATATGATGTTTTCTTCCTCAGTGTCTGCTGGTGACTGTGCGCACCGGTCATGTCATCATGAGGTAAGGCTTTCTCTCTCTCTCGGATCCATGCACTCTTTCTTTCAGGCTTTCTGTTTTCATCACCATAAGTGTGAAAGGGATTGCTGTTCCAAAAAAGGGAGGAAGAAACATGATCAAGCCGACGCTAATCAAGTAGAGAGTACATCAGAGTACACAGTGATTTTAAATCAATACCACACGTTGTACTTGAGCTTCGGTCGCTTTTAGTGTACTATTTCAGAGGGAGGTCAGCCAGTGAGTCGTATCGGATCACCACGTCTCAATATTAATCCTGACATCCGATCCATTGGTTCTGTCTGATGTTGAACCCAGTTCAGATAAGGAATTTGGGTGTAAAGGAGACAGATTGATAGATAGAAAGGTACTCTATTCAAACCGACGGGAAATGAGTCGTAACAGCAGCACACACATTTTTTAAACATTAAGACATTTGAAAAAGACGAGTAGTGACACAGAAAGAATATAATAAAGTTAACAAATATACAGTATTTGGTATTGCAGTATTATCTGTACAATAATAATAAATGGTGTATATGAAAGTACCGTAGTGCAGTGCAAATCTACATTTTGAATTTTAAGATCCCAAAGTCTGATTATGCCAGCCAGTGGAGGAGTTATAATGCATACTGCATTACAGTGCACTGTCCTACTTCTTGCATTAATACCCGAAAATCCAGCCATGGATTGTATCCTGATTTTATCAACCAAAACTGTTGCTGTGGCTTATTTCGTTTTTGCAAACACAAATACTTCGAAGATAAAACACTGCTCAGTTTTCAGTGATTTGCGAAGTGAAAAAACATAATGTAAAGCCCATGTGGTTATTTACATTAGAGGTCTGCGAATAAAGAAAAACTTTGTAGAGAAATAAACATTGACGTTACTCGATAGCTGACTTAAGTACAAGGAAGCCCTTTTTCTACCATGTGCTCTAAGTCCATGAACGATAATACAAAGCCTCTGCGTCTAAATGAATGACTTGCAAGATAAAAGATGCCTTGTTTTCTAAATCGGTCAAAAAGTGCAGTGTTTTAGCTGCATTCTCTCCATTGGCTCACTGACACTTACTCAACCATCAGTTTAGGCCGTCGTGGCCTTTAAGGAATATTGTACTATTAAACAATTTTGTAATGGTTTCACCCCAGCATTGGGTGGTATGTGTTAGAATCTGGGTTGTGGGCAAAGATACGTGATAAGATGTGGCTTATACTACAGAGCGGCTTTTATTTTGTATTTTGACACATACAACCCCATTTTAGCGCTCATCCGGCTTATAGTAAATGCTGCTTTTATTTATATGTATTTGCTCTCCTCCCATCCAGATACTCCATCCACCTGTGGGACCTCAACCACCCTGGGACCTGGGAGAGCAAAGGGACGTACGTGTACTACACAGACTTCATCATGGAACTGGCCATGCTCTTCCTGGACCTAATGCATCACATCCACATGCTGGTAAGACCCAGAGAGCAGGCCTGATAGTCTAGTGGTGAGGGTGGGTTGGTCCCCAGTCGACAGTCTCTGGGTTCCATTGCCTTGTCTGCAGTCGTCCTGTAGTCTGTGTCCGTATCCGTCACTGTACGCTGCTTTTTATTCAAGTTTCTGCTAAATACAACAAGAGTTCTGACACCGCAGAATCACTTGCAGGGGTTTGGTTGTTTGTTATATGTCGTACACTAGCTTAGATTGTTCATGTTGGTATTGGAATCTGTTCTTCCTTGTGATCAAGTGTGAGCACCCTGGCTCCGTCAAGGAAGAGGCACACTTTGGCTCCTTCCTTGACTGACAGTTCTATATTTCCTGGCCCTATTCTCCTTATTTGACCCCCTGTCCTGCTCCTCCTCCTGTGACCAGCTGTTTGGGAACATCTGGCTCTCCATGGCCAGTCTGGTGATCTTCATGCAGCTGCGCTACCTCTTCCACGAGGTGCAGCGCCGCATCCGCCGCCACAAGAACTACCTGCGCGTCATCGACAACATGGAGGCCAGGTGAAATGAGGCTCACACCAACACCTTCTCCACTGGTGGACATTTAAGCAGGGGGCCCCGGGCCGTGGCTCCATATCGGGAGCGGTCGGCGGTGTTTGAATAATCACTGAACCTTGTTCTATTTCCTATGTCATTAGCCTAACCTGTATGCACCCTTGAACAAGATGTACTAACCCCTACCTGCTCCATAATGACCTGGATTTGAATCTACTATGAGTCACTTTGGGGGTAAAGAGCATCTTAACTCGATTGAATTGCCCATGTCCCACTCCAGGATTACATGTATCTGAAGTCACGTTTTGATAAAGGCTTCTGCTAAACCCCTTAATGTAGTTCTGCACTGCTCAGACCTGATCAACAACTGAGTTAGGAAAACGTCTCCTCATGTCTCTCTGAACCCAGGTTTGCAGTGGCTACTGAGGAGGAGCTGGCGGTTAACAACGACGACTGCGCCATCTGCTGGGACGCCATGGTGACGGCACGCAAGCTGCCCTGCGGACATCTGTTTCACAAGTAAGTGGAGGCTCAGGGGCCGTGAAGGACGCTAGACTATAGGGATACGGCCTATATTGTTGGACATGTTGCACCTGCAACAATGACCAAATGTACAGGCATTGCTACTTCACAGAATAGTCAAAGTCAAAGTGAACTTCATTGTCAGACCGACCATGCAACGAGTTACATCGGTCCCTAAGCGCTCCCCAACCTTTTTAGCGCCACGGTCCGGTTTAATGTTAGACAATATTTTCACGGACCGGCCTTTAAGGTGTGGCGGATAAATACACAAAATAAAATGATACGACCGGCATAAAAACGGTGGTATTTTCTAAATATAATATTAAACGTGAATCCACTGAGTACTCTTATGCAACTTTATTAGCAGCGCCCTCGCAACATCATGTCAACAACATACCTTGAGTAACATCCTCTCTGCCCCCTAACTCTCTCTGGTCGCTATGGTAACGTGTGCATGAAAAGTGCATGAAAAATACAACTCACCATATTGCTAAATCAGTGGGAGCCCTGAGCTTGTTTCTCTGCAACGAGACGGTCCCATCTAGGTGTAATGGGAGACAATGACACCCGAAGTGTGTTGCTTATGGCCAGTCTACTCCGTAGATTTGTTTTGGTTGCTGTCACTGCAGAAAATCCCGCTTCACACAAATAGGATGTCAGAAATGGCAACAGGGTTTTCAGTGCTGTTGTGGCGATCTCAGGGTGTTCTGCTGTGACTTTAATCCAGAAAACCGGCAGAGTTGTTGTTTCGAACATACTTTTAAGGCCGCTGTCATTTGCGATCTCCAGCAGTTGATCTTCTTCGTTCGTGGGTCTTTTGTGGTTGGGAAGTAGCGCTCAAACTTGCTTAAAAGCAAAGACAGGTGATCGTGCACCAGCTGGGTGAATGAAGGCTCGGGCTCAGTGTCTTCCAAAATCCCTGCTAATGTTTGAAACATGTCAAATATACCTCTGTTCACGCGCCGTCCCCACAAATCCAGTTTGGCTTTAAATGCAGCTACTTTATCTGGCAACTTGAAGACAATTGTCATTTTCCCCTGAAGTGACCGATTGAGTTCATTGAGCAGGTTGAATATGTCGCACAAGTAAGCGAGTTTCGCGACCCATTCCTCGTCACTGAAATGTGCTGCCAGCTGTGATTTTTTTTTTTCTGAGAGAAATCTCTGCAGCGGCTCTAATTGTAATTCAAACACTCTGGCCAGCGATCTCCCTCGGGATAACCATCTTATTTCTGTGTGTAAGAGAAGGTGTCTGTGCTCCGCGTCCATCTCCTCACAAAGCTGCTCTAACAGGTGTGAGTTAAGGGCGTGTGCTTTGATGTGGTTAATAACTTTAACGACATCATTCAATACACTACGTTAAGTTCCGGTGGTATTTTTCAGCTAGCCAGCATTTCCCTGTGAATGACACAATGCGTAGACTCACATTCAGGTGCAACCTCCTTAATCCGAGTAGTTAAACCAGACTGTCCGGTCATGGCAGCAGCTCCGTCTGTGCATATGCCGACACAAAAGGACCATTTCAGTTTTCCTGATAAATAATCATCCAGCGACTTGAATAGTTCCGCGGGTGTGGTTTTGGTTGGCAACGATAGTGCACATAATATATCCTCATGCACATCCTCTGATAAAGATATCGCACATAAACAAGTAGCATTGCCTTGTTGTCAATATCTGTAGACTCGTCAACCTGGACTGCGTACCACGGTGATGTATTAATCCGCTCCAACAATTGTGTCTCAATGTCCTCTGCTATTTCCTCAATGCGCCGAGTGACAGTTCTAGCCGAAAGAGGCACCTGTGCTATCTTTTTAACCGTAGCCTCTCCTAGAAGTTCACGGCAAATGTCTTTAGTGGCGGGCAGGATAAATTCTTCACCAATGGTGAATGGCTTCTTAGCCTTAGCAATACGATGAGCCACCAAGTATGATGCTCTCAGTGCACTAGCATTTGTTGATGTGGTGGCCCTCAGTAATTTCTTCTGTCCTTCTTGTTCATGCTTTTTTCTTTCAAAATAATCCGAAGGCTTGTCTTTAAATGCGGGGTGCTTGGTCTCCAAGTGGCGAAGCAGTTTTGAAGGCTTCATTGCCTCATTAGAGAGCCGGTCGCCGCATATCATGCAGAGCGGGCTTGGTGGGCGGGAATCACCTGTCGCGATAAATCCATATTTTAAGTAGGACTCCTGGTATTGTCTGTTAAATGCAGCTTTCTTTTTCTTGGAAGTCGTAGGCTCTTCTTCTGTTTCCTCACTGGGCCTTTTCCCCTTCGCAAAGAAACTTTCCAAAGACGTTTGTTTTTTACTCATTTTGATAGCTTGTGGGTTTAATTTGAGCGGCAACGTATCGTGTAACCGAGACAAGCGACAAGAGTGCGTCATAGACGGATGTAACAGAGGGAATCCGGTCATTCTTCAAAATAAAACATCGTTCATCGTTTAATAAATAAAACGGATATAATGTAAGTTATTTATTCTTTCTCTGCGGACCGCTGACATAGGGGACCGAAATTGTGTTTCCCCATGCTCCAAATGTGCTATTAATATATTGTGCATAAGATATAAGATAGGATGGTACTTCATTTGACTTATTCAGCTGCTGGAGCATTCGGATTTCTGGCAAATTATTTATTTATCAGGGCTGTTGCTAGACCTAGCACTTTCGGACTCCCGAAAAACTTTCGGACAATGAGTTAATATTAGACATCATCGTCAGTGTGTTACAAATGACACCGTGTGTTGCAGCTCCTGCCTGCGCTCCTGGCTGGAGCAGGACACCTCGTGCCCCACCTGCCGCATGTCTCTGAACATCTACGGAGACGGGCCCCAGGCAGGCCCCCCGCAGCAGCCACCAGCGGCCGCCCTGGGAGCCAACATGGGCCCCGGGGCCCCGCCGCCTGAGGCCCGACCACACGTCAACCAGCACAACCACTTCTTCCACTTTGACGGTGAGGCTGGAACACTGAAGGCTAAACAGCAATGCTGCAATCCCATATTTACTCACAGGACCCTTCCCACCCCCCCCCCCCCCCCCCCCCCCCCCACAAATGAATCCAGCTACTCCCAACAGGTTGCTATTACAAAGTCACCCTGGCCAAAAACCTCACCTGAAAAAACTCCTTGATACTCCGTGCCATCAATATCACAGACAGAAAAGACTGATTTTCTCTATACCTGCACTAGAGCAGCCACATTAAACATTTTCTTTCTTTAAAGTTGTATGTTTTTAAAGTGTGTTTGACATCTGCAAACGATTTTATATCGATGTCAAATAAATCGGATTAGGCTAATGGTAGAGGCGTTTTATAATGATCATTGTGTCGATAGAAAATAGAATTTGTGTGGAGGTGACCACTTATTGCAATCGCTGTCATATATAATCACATGAAAATCCTTTTGAAATGACCATGAATGAACTGTCCTTCCAGGCTCCCGCATCGCCAGCTGGCTGCCCAGCTTCTCTGTTGAAGTGATGCACACCACCAACATCTTGGGCATCGCCCAGGCCAACAACTCCCAGCTCAACGCCATGGTCAGTCCTCCACGCCTCCCCCCCTCGGACGTTGCCCTCTGAAATAGATCTATTTAGTTAGCTTTATGCTATTTCTAGTCCCCATTCTTACTATAATGTTTTGTCTTGCTCTGAGCAGAGCACCTGTGGCAGTCCCTCGGGCTCAATAAAGTAATGTTTCCTCTCCCTGCTCCGCCCTGTCCACCTCTCAGGCCCACCAGATCCAGGAGATGTTTCCCCAGGTGCCGTTCCACCTGGTGCTGCAGGACCTGCAGCTGAGCCGCTCCGTGGAGCTGACCACTGACAACATACTGGAGGGACGCATCGTGGTGCCTTTCCCCACACAGGTAAGAACCCGCACGCTCACCGTACCTTAGGACTTCAGGGCTGCCAAGTTCTGGTCAGCCAGTCGATTTTTCTTGGTCGATATGCACCAGATTCTAAAAATATAAATGAATTCATGACTCGACGTGTCCCACCAACCATCCGCTCCCTCCGATTGGCGGTGCTTTTCCTCTGAGAACAAGGCTCAACGTAAAGGATACGGCAGTGCCTCGGGTCATCATGGTCATTGCTGGGTTTCCTCTGCAGGCTGCAGAGCGGGCCCCTTCCCAGGCAAACACGACCTCAGAGGACCAGCCGGGGCCCAGCGGGTCGGCTGAGCCGGCGGCCCCTGAGCCAGACAACATGGAGATCCGCGGCAGCCGCTTCTCCAAGTCTGCAGACGAGAGGCAGTTGATGCTGAAGCAGAGGAAGGAGGAGTTGTTGCAGCAGGCACGCAGGTGTGGTGCAACAGTAGCACGTTGCAGTCATGTGTTCTTTTGTCCTCCTGTTTTTTCATTGTTGCGGTCTGCAGTGGGGGCCCCCAAACCTTCCATGTAATGTGTGCCACTGTGGGGGTACTTTGGGCCACAGGAACCAGCAAATATTTTGTGCAGCAAAATAAGCAATTAATTTAAGTCTGATGTCGAGTCAAGTGAGATCACCCACTTGTGTCTATGTATATATTTCTGCAATACAGTGATCCCCTTTTAAGTCTTTAATATACTACCGGTCAGTTGAAACCGACAACATATGTTGGCGTCCCCACATAGTTTATTATTTTTTTTAACAAACCTGTGTATTGCGCCCATCCTAAGACCCACTTATGGTTTGCGACCCGCAGTTTGAATGCCACTGGTTTACCGTCATTCTGCGCGGCATGGGTTAACAGTCCTGTCCTTAACGTGTGTGTGTGTGTGTGTGTGTGTGTGTGTGTGTGTGTGTGTGTGTGTGTGTGTCTTCAGGAGGTATCAGAAGAAGAGTCCCGAGGTGCAGGACGAGGAGCTCCCCCGTCTGGAGGACCTCGTCGCCAGCGTGGTGTCCGACCCGCTCGCCTTGCGTCGCAGGACCATGGCGGCGGCGGCGGCCGAGAGACGCATGCAGACCCACCAGGACCCCGCGCCGTGAGGACCCCACGCACAGACCCACAACCCATCGGCACCACGCATCAACACCATCCGTCGACCACACCACCCGTGCATGGAACAGCCATGCCAATTAGTGGCGCAAGCATGGCCTTTGGCTGCTAATTAAGCTGTAGCAGGTTCCCCCCCCCATCCCCCCGCGGCCCCGTCCTGAGAAGCGGCTTGGTGAACGCCGCTCAGTTTCAGAGCTGTGTTTTCTTCTTTGAGGAAGTGCTTCTTAACACAGCGAAACCACAAGTTAAAAAGACCCTCAGAATAGAGCGGGGCTAGGTTAGAGGATGTATGGAACTTGATCTCAATTTGATTCACTTGTTTAATTTTTTTCTGTTTTTCATCTAAAAATATATATTTTTAATGATACTGATTGGGCAGGGGGAGGGGGGGAATGTATATTCAAGGATTGACAAACTAATATATTTTTGTTGCGTTTTACTTTATGAGATGATTTTTGAACTGTCAAACTGGACTAGGGCTGAAGGCGGTATCGCACGTTCCTCATTGATTGGTCGTCAGAGAGAGGCAGACCACGTCACTTTAGTATTTAGCTATCAAATATGAATGTATATCAAGCGGATGCTGCAGAACTCAGTGTGTATCCCCGGTTTATTCTGGGTTTGTTTGTGGACATCCTTAACATTTTTAAGGCAAAGCCCTCTGTTCATCTGCAATGATCTCTTCAGACAAAGTGATTTGAGGCTTGTGATGCCTAGTATTCCCACATTGGGGTATAGTCTACCCCTCTCAACCATTTTTGTTTGTGTTATGCGGCACTGTTTTAAAGCAGACGTCAGTATTTTGTGGGGCAATGTGTAAATATGTGTGTGCGTGCACATTGCATGCTTTATTTTGTCCACACATTAATTCTGTTCCTATAGTTGCTATGAATTTTCTATAGCCTTTAGTCATGTTAGATATGTCTTTCTCAGCTGACAAACTGTTGGTAATTGTGATCGTTGATGATTCTGTGAAAGTAACAACAGGCATGTTGAGAGATGGCTTGAGAGGGGAATCCTGCAATCGTACATGTACAGGTCTGTATTGGTGTGGAAGGTCACGTTTCTATGTCAACCGTGTACATAACCCGCCCCCCCTCCTGTGCTCAGGTCATCTAAATGGTGTAATTTGCAAGACTTCTAGACAGGCAGTCATGACCATGCCTAGGTTCTCAGTGTTGTGTCTTTGTGATAACAAGTACGCAATCCACCCTTTGTTGATTTGGGTCAAGTACCGAGAAATGTTTTTGTTTCAATACACTTAATCCCAAAGATATCTCACAGACTTCCTTGGAAGAGAAACATTTATTTTTTTGTCAAAATATGCAGGATTGCTATTCAGATTGGATATAACAATTGAAGATAGTTTGGTGAAAACGTATTTTCTTTGTTTCATATGTCTACCACAGTTTCCTTTTCGTTAGTTAATTGTTAAGCATTACATATTTAATTTTGGACTTTGCTTTCTGCTATTTTGTGCCTAAAAATCAAGGAAGGGGTTGTGTATGGATTACTGCTGTAAATACTGTAGTTTTTGTAAAGTGGAAAAGTGTAAAGACTCAATAAAAACGAGTTCCTCTACAACTTTTTAACAAAACCCATCCACTTTGTCCCACTTACTTTTTCATCTGCACTAAACAACACCAAAACAGCTAGCCAGATGGGGGCCAGATAATGTTGTGACTAGGATTTTTTGACTCCATCTGAAAGTAAAGCCAACTAGGTTTCATACCCAATGTTCTGCTTGAGCAAGAGCCTGACCCCATACCCACTCCTTAGTGACGTCTGAATTCACTTTAAGCCGCTTTGGATAAAAGTGTTGGATATATATTTAAATAGTATTGAGGATTTTAAATTCTGATGCTGGGAAATGTTGAATATTTGCATGTACATTTTATTATCAAATATGCATAGGATAGCTAAATAAAAGATGTATTGCAAGCAGGAAACAACATCGAATATTTAATTGAAATAACAAATAAAAATTAAGAACCAAATTCAAGCCAAGGGATAACAAATCCAAACATGATTAAGATATTGCAAATATTAAAGTAGCTTTGAATTGAATGCACTTTTTCTTAGCTGGCTGCGTCATTAAACCGCGCCCATTAGCTCGTCGGCCGCATATGTGCCACGTCATATAGAAGGGCGCTACTTAAAACCACGCCCCCTGGTTGCCAAGATGTGTCAAACAACCTAGTCAGTCAGGTTTTCATTCAATTATTGGCTGCTCATCCACTGTTAACGCAGTTAATACTACCTCATCCGATCTACACTTATCGGTAAGTAGAACGTAGTTGTGTTAGCTTGCCCGGTGATGGTACTATTGAAGAAATACTGAAAGTATACTCAAATAAAACCCCCTTGGCAGCTTGATGGTATGTGGGAGTTTTACGACATGGAAAATAAGGTGGGTTTTTTTGTAAGTGTTATATACAACACATACAAAGTAAGTGTTTAGGTGGCTGGCAGCTTAAAAAGACGGAACGACAAAGTGTATAAATATATGTAACGTTATAGTGTTGGTGTTTAATTCAGATTGATTGTCGAATCCGAAAGTAATAACATAACTCATATTCTTATCGATCATTGTTTCTATGACCGTTGACACGTTGCTTCCGACAACACGGATGAGGTAAATCACAATCAAACACATTCGGGCCAAAGGTCATATTATAAGCGAGTGATTATTACATTTGCTGGTAATGTAATAACATTACCGCAATATGGTTTAAATACGTAAATGTGTGTACTGTAACGTTCAAATTACATGTAGGCTCTGCCTCCATCTGTCCTACAAACAAATGGGAATACTCTGAAAGCGGTTTGCCTGGACAAAGTGCTATGTGACCAAGTGTTATGTGACTAAAGCTAAAATAAACATTGGTCTGGTTATAAGCCACTTTGAGACCACCAGAGGGGGAAAGGTCCTTTCTTTTGAGAAGGTCACAACATACGATTGTTTAAAATGTATGAAGAAGAATAGTGAAACAAATGTGTCAGGGGTTTATCCTGTAAATCTCTGTATGTCCCCTTTAGGTTCAGAGGACAGACTAAGAAATGCTTCTGGACGAGACTCCACTTTTTGAGCCCTCTCTACTTAATGAGTTGGACTGGAACAACAGCAGTGTGTCCTTCTCGCCCTCCATCTCCCCCTTGAGCCCTGGGGAGGACCTGGTGCTCAGACCCCTGTGTCTTAAAGACTTCAACCGAGGTACTGCTGATACACCCAATTTGAAGAAATCTGGATTACGGTATCAGCTGTCTTTGATAACTATCAAAGACAGTTGATACAAAATGTGTATTGTTTTGTTCTTTATTTTTCAGGATTCTACAAGGTCCTCTCCCAACTCACCTTGGCAGGTGATGTCACCGCAGAGCAGTTCATTAGTAAGTCATCGTTGGGGCTCAGCGATCTCACCTTATACCATAAAATAGATCTGTTCTGTGTAAAATACAAAATAGCATCTGACTTTATTGTCCAACATATTAAAAAAAATTCTGATCTGTGCATGTCATTTTTATTGACCTTTGTCAATTTGCAACAAACTACTTTTTGTACGCATTTAGTTTAGTAAGCTATGTAACAAAGACATTCAGATGGAGGAACTTCTATCTAAACTTAATACCCACACTTAAACACTGATCTAAGGTCTTTCCATTTCTCACACATCACAGGAACCTATTTATCCATGTAGTTGCATCGTTTAGAGTTAAAGGGCATCAAGGAGCAGTTAGCGGTATGGCATTTTGCCTAAGGATGTGCACAGGTAGATTGTGAAAATTGGGGATTGAACACTAGTACTTTTCCTGCCTTTTTTTATTCCAATTTCTCGATCCATATGTTAACAACTTATATGGTTAATCATCCCAGAAATAAAGAGCATGTGCTATTTGTTTCCACTCAGAAAATTTCGAGCATATGAAGAAGACTGGAGACTATTACATTGTTGTGGTGGAAGACACCAGCCTTGGGCAGATTGTCGCGACGGCGTCATTGATAATCGAACACAAATTCATCCACTCCTGTGCTAAGGTAGGCTCACACTCATTGAATGGCCAATAAAATAAACCATATAATGTCGCAAAAAAAGGATTGGCTTGTTAAAGACTACACCAGGCACTCAGTTCATGGCAGGTTTTAAGTAAACCAATGTGGAATGGATTGCACAATAATGATCAGAAAAAAAGACAGCAGATAACACAGTTGTGAGGTCAGGTGAAATACTTAAGACTTACCTAGCTATTCTTCACATTTTTTTGTTTATGTTATTAACTATAATCTTCAATTGTTCTTGGCCTCGCCTGTAAGTAACTTCACATTTTATTTCCGTAACTAAGCTGTAACCTTAAAGTTACCTCTATAGGTGACCTTGTTTTAGTTAATCCATTATTGACCATAACTTCTAACTGCTCTAATTGTTGTCTTGATTGTTTCCAGAGAGGACGAGTGGAGGAAGTGGTAGTCAGTGACGTGTGCAGGGGGAAGCAGCTGGGGAAATTGTGAGTTGCAGACCCAAAGCTTGTCTTCCTGAAACACAACTCTGTTTAACTGACATAGTACCCCCTGGATTGGAACAATATATCATAGCTGGATTTGTAAGATGACACTGTGAATTAGCTTCATAAGGTCCTTGCACTGCGTTATAATGGAGATGAGTTAGTTCACTACTTGACTCCTTTTCAAGGTAGGTAACCCTTTCTCACCCTCTCCACTATAGGCTAGTTTCAACTTTGACCCTCCTCAGCAAGAAGCTGGACTGCTACAAAACCACGTTGGAATGCAGCCCCAAAAATGTCACTTTCTACCAGAAGTTTGGCTACTCTGCGTCAGAGGACTCCTACATGCAGCAACGCTTCTTTGACTGAGTTTTATAAAAAAGGGTGGGGGGTCTTGATGCTGTCAACACAAAATCATTCAGATGTAAGCCTCACATCTGAGTTAATGCCTCCTGGTGTTCATAGGAAGATCAGCCCACTTTTTCCATCAAACGGTGAGAGTCCCTGTCGATGGACCTAACACTCGAACGTTCCTGATTTCTCCGTCTGTCAGACACTTAGTTCTGCCATGTCGGTCACCGTGGTTACCTCGCTAGAGTTTTGAAGGACAGAATGTGATTCACCCTGTCTACATCTTGCTCTCGCTCTTATCCCAAATGCATCTCGCCACAGGGTAATTCTATGCAATTGAAAAAACACTGCAATTATTGATTGTGGAAACAAGAATGGCTGAAATGTCTTAAACTTTCTTGTTCTTCGTTGTAGCTTATATAAATCGATAGCTGTGTCATTGTATATCAATATCCTATAGGATCCTGTCTATATCTTAATGAAAAATGGTGGTCACAGGCAAAAGCTGTCTGCATTGGTTATATTTATGTGGGAATTCAAATTTTCTAATTTCCTTAATATATTTTTCTCTTTATGGAAACAAGGAAATGCATCAGTTGACTGCAGCATAATTTGGAAGGATACGAAGATCTTTCAAAACAAACTTGATCAAGACATTATTAAGTATTTATTTATTTTCTAAACATTTTAGTGTGGGTATCTTTCCTCTTGATGGGCTGTTTCAGAAACAACATACTCAATGGTTAAATTATGTTTAACATAACGTGTTTTTCTCAGTTCAAGACCTCTTATAATATATTTCATATTGTAGATACAAAAGTATATATTTTATAATATAGCTAAAAGCTATTTGGAATATCAATGACTGGACAAATGAAATTGATCATCACAATTGTGATCCGGATCAATGGTGTGGGTAAAGTTTATGTTTTATAGATATGACTGCGGTCATTGGGCATGGATATCATATGTAATGTTATTTAATTACAAATAAATTTGGATTTGGTGGATGTGTACATCCTAAGGTTGTTTTTCTTCTTTTGCTACCTGCATATACCAGCTTAGATTAGGTTTTAATGAGTTCAGATAGTCTTCTCTCCGAATCGCAATGGTTTCACAATTAAAGCGTTAAAATCTTGCTTACCAAACGGAAAAGTAAGTCAAACATTTGGGTTGGGGTTTGATTCCTCAAGTCTTGAATGATACAATTAGTCCTAATCATACAGCCGTTGACTAAGAGTCTGGTAATTCCAGAATCAGTGTAAAGGGGGGTAGGGTCAATCAAGATGATCTACCCCATGTGGCTCCGGGATCCTTATTTGGTATACGTTCAGCCAGCATTTATTTAGACTTTGTTACAGGCCCTTTTCTCAAATGGTTTATAACCCTTTGACTCATCAGGCTGAACTGTTTTCTCACTGTGTAGCTACCCAACACTGACCTTTGGCAAATAAACCCTGTGTTTAATGCCAGCCTGGCTTGTTTGTATTGAGAGGAACACGGTCATACAGGAACAGGTACACCAATGTATCTTGCAGGGAGGATGCGTTTTTTCTGTAATGGAAAACCCATTTTTCCGAAATATGAATCGATTTGGTTGATTATTCAATAATTATTGGATGTAATGAATGACTGAAGCAAGCTTGTGTTCTCATGTCTAAAGCGTTTCCAATTGCCCAAATTGTTGGAACCATATGGTTCAGTCTGTTGAGAACACCAGCCACCAACAGAGTTCTCATATGAAGCTGAAAAGCTATTTTATGACCCATTCCTTCACTAAACAGTTATCTAGGTCGAGATTAAAACGTGCCAATTATCCATGATTTGTAGTAAATTAGTTACGAGCATCTATTTGGTTCCCACCTGGACTTTGACGTGGGTCAATATACAAATGAATGTAAAAGAAAATCACAATAAGGTCTGACATCATTTTATTAAGCAGTTGACATGTTCTTTTTTATTATTAGTTTCTTACTTTGCCACACTAAGCCGAATGTTAGTCTGTTACAACTTTTCTGAAGCCGCTTGTGACGTTCCATTTATTCCATCCTCCAGCCCTTTGCCTCCCCTCTCCCCCCTGTGGTAGACCACAATAATAATTCAAGTATTGAAAGTGCATTATTGCAATACTGTCCCGCTGCAAATGCAAAATGCTTTAAATACTATAAAACTGCAAAAAATCTCCCATCAGTGCATACAGCTCGAGGAAAACAACGAAAAAAGCAAGAAATAGAATTACAGAACAATGTTATCAAAGCCCGTCAGCTCTGTGTCTCAGACATTACAGGCTGTCCTCCCCCCCACCCGCTCCCTCCCCGTTAGAAAATGATCAAATATTTACATTTTTAATCCCAATAAAAATGTAAAAAAAATAGAGTGCACTGGGCTCAGCTGACATGTCAGTAAAAGTCATCCATTCTGCGCTGCCGTGACCTGCATGCTTCCCAAGTCCTCGTCCTCCTCAAGACTCCGCTTACGCCCACCTGCACACCAGAACATCAACAACCAATCAGAAATCACTGACCAGGGAGACAATCAACACTGATTGGTGGGCCTGAGACCATCGCAATCAAATTGTTCTACTTGACTTGGACCAATGTATTCATCATCGAAGACTTCAGTTGAAAAAATCCACAATTTCCTTTGAATAAGGTATGCAAAATATCTCATTCAACATCTAAATCATTATCACATTTGGCCGGTTTAACATGCCATACAATAACACAGCCCCTGACCCACTTGTTTCCCCACTCATCCCTGTAATAAGCACTTGTCACTCACTAAGTAGGATATGATCTAAATACGAACTCATGTTGTCTTTGCCAATAATTAATTCAAGGTCGAGTCTGGAATCTGGTCTCTGAAAGATGACTCATTTCAGTATATAAGGGTGGGACTGAACATAGCTCAAGGAGAGCCAATGTGTTTTCGTCACTCAGGAGCGACCGATTGTGAATCATGGAAAGTATTAAAACGCTGGTTAGAGTAAAGTGTTTGTTGCCAAACTTCCCTTTCTCCACATAACAGATGACCGCAAGCATCTCATTTACACTAGAATATCAGCACCTCTTCTAGGATCCAGTACTCCTACTATTTTATAGTAGTAATCCCTCAATACACATTCAAGCATGTGGATGAAGCTTTCAGAGGGGAATGTGTATTTATACAGTGGCCTTTGATGTGAAACCTTTACGGCACTGTTTCTAAGAACTTCTATGTCTGGACAGATTGTTTTAGTTGCCATCTGGATAAGTTTGTGGTAGCGGTGAGCCATGTACACACTTAATGGTCCCTGCCTCCATCAACAGGATTTGCCGAAACACTTTGTTTTGAGACTGTTTCGGACACTGGGGATTGAACCCAGTAGGTTGTGGCTGGGAGTCTTACCTTTCCTGCCTCAATGTTCAGTATAGATGCACCAGGCTGTGCTCACCTTGTACCACAGAGAAGGACCTGCCCAGCTGCATCGGTGACATCATCTTAATGGTAAGCTTCGCAAGGTAGATAGCTTCGTATTCCTAGAAAAAAAGCAATCACAAATGCGGGACCAATTAATACTGATTAACAACAATACAAATGTTTAGTCAAGTCAACTTGCCATCAGTGTTTGAATTGGGCAGATACGACTTCATCGGTACGATATCAGCACTTCCAGCACTTTTTGTAGCTACGCATTACTGCATACCGCCACTTATTGGTGAATTTAGGGGACGCACGGTTTGGTTAAATCTCATGGCTGTCATATCTCACAACCGATTTTGATAACGGTACTACCGACAGTCACGGAAATGAAAATCAATGTACCTACATGAGTGTGAGCATGTGGCCCTAATCACTAACTTCTACCACATTTGCAGATAAACTATGCTGATCAAAGATGGCTGTCTGGGACAAGGATCAAGATGAGAAAGCGTAATAAAAAATATAAATATATTTTTTTTAAATTAGCAATGTTTTATTTGTTGGTGTAGAAACCTCTGTCTATAGCTCAACCGTACTGTTGGACACTTTTCGAAGTAAATCAGCCAAAGACAGCCCTTATAAAAGCCATGCCTTGCAGATGCTGTTTTACAGTACTGGCACCTTTTGATTCAAATTCAAGCACAGCTTGCCATCTTTTCATATAAAAAGGTTTCATGGGCCAGAAGCACCTGTTCCGGCATGTGCTGGTGGGATGATGTCATTCTTTAAGTATCTTTTTATGATAGCAGCCCAAAGCCCAGCATGCCTGTTAGAAAAGTGTCCAAAGACAGAATGATGCATCTGTATTTTGATACCCACTTGATAGGCCTACCTGTAACTGATGCACAAAGCCCACATTCGGGTTGATGCAAAACCTGCGCTCCTGGACATGACTGAAAGCATCCCTGCGGAAAAGAACATACCCTGCTACAACTACAGTGATATATAACAGTGAAACATAAAACTTAAAAAGGTATAATATGCAAAGATCAAGCATTTTAAAAAACAAATACTAATCCTACCCCCTCCCTCCCCAAACCATGTCTCCGAACCTCAAGAAGCGAGAATTGCAGCAACAAAGAAATTAACATAGAATGACTCTACACTGCTGCAGAGTCGAAGCAATTAACCTAGATCTCTGTAGCCTTAAAGTTAGCATCTACATGATAGAATGTTTTTTAGAGCACATACAACAATAAGGTGAGATATGTCTAACACATAGAAACTATGTAAAGTGCATTGGGTACCTTCAACATATACAAATGAAATTAATAATAACTCATAATTTAACTTTCCTAACATTTTCCTTTCCTAACATTAGCAACGATCGCACAAGACAAAATGCATGAAAAGGGCCTGCAAAAAATTTAAGCTTTGCACGCTTGACCATCCATATTTTCAACATCAGTGACGAAGACCAGCTAATGCTGTGAAACAGGACTGGGGCTGAAGGTTTTTTATCAAATGTTCTTTGAGAAATGTTAAGGGCTCTAAAGAAAACTCACCTGTATTTCATCCCAAACGTCTCCATTAGGTATGCAATCACTAAGGCAGCACTGGAAAGGTCAGATATAACAACTTTATAAATCCACTGCTCTGTTGATACATTTCAGTCAAGAAGCGATGTATCCCATACATTAATGTACCAACAAATCATCAGGCTTTTTTGGAATAATCTGTGTCAATCTAGTCATGTACCAGACACTGGTACCAAAAACAGCTTTCTTGTTCTAGTTATCTGTTGTGGTGAGCACACAAAATATATTATTTCAAAGCAACATGTTTCCACACAAACAACCAGGAGATGATAGGAGAAGGAAGGCAGGGTACTTTACCTTCTGGATATCCCTGCGTTACCATGAACTAGTACTTTTCCTGTGGAGAACACCACAAGTATTGACTTAACTGTGTACTAGTATTAAGTGATCTCAAAATAGTAATTTGATTTTTTAGTTTTCCGAACATTGTTGCATCATTACCTCCAGTATCTATAGAGCTATCGATAAATTCTTTAGTCTGTTGAGGACAGAATCAAATTAAAAGGTGTACATCCGTTATTGAAACAGTTTAATGTATTCTACAGCTATGTGGATACCAGTTAACAAATCAAACAACTCACCATAGGGAAAAATCGTATTATATTTTCCACTGGATTGTCAGCAATATCTAAGACAAGGTATCTGGAAAAAAAAGAAAGGAATGCACATATATTTAATATTGATTTGAATTAAACAAACACGACCTACAAAATGCATCAATGCTAAAAGCTTAATAAAAGAATGACACAATTTCTTGTTATGATCTTACCTAAATGTGTGTTGAAAATTAGGCTTAATAAAATTGGCTTCGATATCTTGGCGGACACATACAACATGTGTTACACCTTGACTCTCCAGATTTGGCAGCTAGAAATATAGGAGGGAGGAAGGAGATGACATGAGGCTGAACACTAAGGACAATAATATATGGTCACGTTGGTAATTCTTGTGTAACGTTCGGAAAGGTATACGTTTTTTTGTAATTGTGCCAAATATTTGTACCTTGCTTTTCATTGCAGCAGAATAGGGTCCTAAAAATAAGCCTGGGAGTATCTCCTGTAAATGACACAACGTTAGCAAAATGTACTACAAACATTATTATACAGGGGATTCGTTAGTAGAATTCACTAACTTGGGATTGTGTTCAGTAATTAAAGATCATTCAAACATCTGAATAACCACGTTTGCTAATATAACGTTAGCCACAATACCAATACCAACGACTCGTTAGTAAATAAACGGAACATAAATAGTGGGACCAATATCATTTGACATGCAAAGATTTGCGATTGACAGTATTTAATGCAAGCAAGAATGAGTTCAACAGGACTTGGGAAGTACCTGCATCTCCCGCCTCATGGGGTAGGCCCAGTCCTGCAAGAGTGGAACATGGGATGGGGGTGAGAAATATTTCAGTTAGTCATTTTCACGGAGGGTGTGTGTCGATATGCTATGCGGCTAATGTCTGCAGGCTACAACATCAGCATGCTATAGACTACAAACTATAGACACAAATCTCAAATCTCGCTAAATGCATCTCATCTCAATTTTAGAAAACATCAAAACATTCCCAGGAATGCTAGGCTTTCAGCATCAACTTATTGTTATACGGCTACACTTGCAGGGAGCTAACATTAGCCACAGACACAGGGCAGTTCCCCCATCATGCTATAGCTCCTGTCCACCCACTAGGATGTCCTCTTTGGACGACGGGAGAGACGGGAACCGAAGCTTGTTCTCCTCCTCCATCCTGGAGCTTGTTCGGGCGCCGGCGGCCCGGCTATACACACACGGTATGTTGACGATGCTCCTGGTGGCCGATTAGCTGAAACACTGTTGCTGCTGCGACTTGTTTTGAGACTCCACATGTATGTCCGCCATGCTGTCCTCTGACAGCTGTGTCACGTGATCAGTCCTCTCGACTTTCTCGACGAATGGTTGAGAAGCGCGACGCCTCATGGTCGCTACCCGTACTACTACTATGATACAATGACTAAGAGAGTGGATTTACTAGTAGATGGCTGAGATCAGAGCTATTCAGAGTGATGTGTAAATGGCTCTGGCTGAGTTTAATGTCCTTGAAATGTATACATAACTAAGCCTCTCAATCTTATTTGTAGGCAAAGTACGGAAATAAACATTGTTTTAAATATGGCGCAGTGCCACTGAATGTGTTGTACAAAATAAACGAAAAAAAAAAGGATTCTAGTATACTTTTAATAATATGACATATAGAAAGAGTTCATTGAGCATTTGCAAATTTCTTGAGTAGCAGTGATCATATTAATAAGTAATTTGTATTTTTTTCTTAAAGTATTTTCATTTGAATTTTTAACTCATTGTCAAACCTCTGTTACAGAATCACCTCCTTACCTAACAGGATGCTTCTGTTTATTATAGTTTCCTTTAAGTCATTCACTGTTTTATCCAGATAACATTAGACCTTAATATTAGATCATATAAGAATTTATTATTTGGTATTAATTTCAGTCAACCCAAACAGAGCTTTGCTAAATACTGTGTCTAATAGATTGCATACAGTGACAACATTATTGTCAAAATTGAATGTTGCAAATAGCCACTTGCAAATAGTTACATATTTATATATACACATTTGCATAAGTGCCTCTTTATGTTTTGATTATATATAACTTCTCTTCCTTTTATTATGGATAGAATATGCACATTTCAGTTCAATATCAATGTTTTGAGTTTTTCTAATGGTTTCATGAAAAAAAAAGATCATTCAAACATCTGAATGCAATTGTGCCAGGGGTTGTGCCATGTTGTTTTATCACTATTTCGTACCTTATGTTAAAACCTTATGTGCTGCTTTATTGTAACTGGCTGGAGTTGCAGCACTATTTCTTTGCTTTCTGTATTATTCGTAAACCTGAACTTGAAAATGTGAAACTTTAATATCATCAACAATAAGCAAAACAAAAACTGCTGAAACACAACTGATTGCCTTGTATAAGTGTACGAAAGAACCAATCTATATACTTTGTTTTTATGGAACTGTTGAATTTAGAACCGTTATTAACTTGTTTTGCTAAACTACGTCCAACAACTGGCTCAAGCAGGACTTTCTGTGCAGAATTTTCCACAGCGAAGCAACTACATACAGTGTATCCAACACTGTTTGCCTCTTTACTTAGTAATTGCAGGTACGGATAATGAGTATGTGAAGTATCCATAAATCAGCTAAAATGTTATTACACTCAAGTGCTTAATTTCCTATATTACCTAGGTTTGATTTAAATGTGGATATTCTATTAAGAAGGCCTGAGAGTGAGTAATTCTTCTCAAACAATTCACAATTATGATGGCCATGCATCTCCCTCTCATAACCCAGGTCAGGTTGTGGTGACTAAGTAGTCTCTTCTTTCTCTCTCTTCTCCAGTCCCGCTCATGTACACCCTCACTATCTTTGGATGCATTCCTTATCCTGCCCACAATCGGATGGACGACAATAAAGTGGGTCTTAGATCAATAACCATGATCATGCATTATACCTGCAGCTATGCTTCCTATTCCATGTGGACTATGGAATGTTGCATCAGGCTGTTATAGTGTAAGCAATGTCTAATGTAATGGGATACAACAGTGTAGAATCTAAGCGAGTCATATGAAAGTTTCAGAGTTAAACACAATGCATACAAATGCATGCAATGAAAAATGTATGCTGTGTGTATGTGGAGGACAGTTTGTATTAATGCAATTCACACATCAGAACAGGACACTGATTGTATGCTGTAGCAGCAATAACTTGAAATGGAAAATATATAATCAGTAAACAACTATATATGTGTCAGTAATAATTAAAATCCTAGATAATCACAGATTTTCACTCTTTCACAATGTTTAGCTGGTCTAATCTTTATATTATTTCAGATATTAATTGTTTGTTTATTTGCTTCCTCCCCCCCCGCCCCAGTTTCTATGACAACATGATTGGCATCGACGACCCTTATGCGCTTCTCCCACCTCCCTACTGTTGTGGCGTTGCTTTAAAAAGCGATAGAACAGTTTTCCACAGCTCCTTCTGGAAGCATTGAGAAGATCCCTGTCGCCAACCCTAATACGCAATCAAATGTAGAAAGACAGGGAGCTGTTTTTATATTTTCTGTCACTTTCGAAATTCTGAAAATATATTTATTGTTCTTCCCATACATTCTCATGCACATATATATCAATTAGTTTCCCTAAAATAATATCACATATTGAAGGACAGTGCAGTGGTTAGGGTATTTCACTCTGAGGGTTAGAAAGGGTTCGAAAGGGTTGTGGTTTGCAGCTACATGTTGTACATCCTTGAGCAGGATGCCCCCAACCTATACCTAGTCCTTAGGACACGTCTCTACAGTTCACTGTAGACGACCCCCACCTATACCTAATCATTAGGACATGTCTCTACAGTTCACTGTAGATGGCCCCCCACCTATACCTAATCCTTAGGACACGTCTCTTCAGTTCACTGTAGACGACCCCCACCTATACCTAATCCTTAGGACACGTCTCTACAGTTCACTGTAGATGGCCCCCCACCTATACCTAATCCTTAGGACACGTCTCTACAGTTCACTGTAGATGGCCCCCACCTATACCTAATCATTAGGACATGTCTCTACAGTTCACTGTAGATGGCCCCCAACCTATACCTAGTCCTTAGGACACGTCTCTACAGTTCACTGTAGACGACCCCCACCTACACCTAATCATTAGGACATGTCTCTACAGTTCACTGTAGATGGCCCCCCACCTATACCTAATCCTTAGGACACGTCTCTACAGTTCACTGTAGACGGCCCCCACCTATACCTAATCCTTAGGACACGTCTCTGTTCACTGTAGATGGCCCCCCACCTATACCTAGTCCTTAGGACACGTCTCAGTTCACTGTAGATGGCCCCCCACCTATACCTAATCATTAGGACACGTCTCTACAGTTCACTGTAGTTGGCTCTGGATAAACACATCTGCCAAATGAATCAATCGTGAATACTTTGTATTACTGGTTGGACTGTTGGTTGGTTATCACTGCTTTACACAATATAGTCATCCTGTGTTCATTGCGACCCTAACAATCTCAGCGCCTAAGCTAAAAGCAAACAAAGAAAGTTTCGATATAAAGATATCCAAAGATATCCAACCTACATTTAGAAGAGATAAATTATCCTGGCTCTGCATAAAGATATTTAAAACAAATAATGTATCTTTGGAAGGAGACTAGTAGACAGCTAATTTGCATACATTATAGATGATTTACTTGAGTGACAAATGAAACTCAAGTGAACCCAAATTAAATGTAATGTAAGTGACTGGAATAAGTATAGTCCACCCAACTCTATAATTATTCCATATATTTACTATGTACAATTCAAAACAAAGGACATGTGTGCATACAAATGAATGACAAAAGTGTGTGTTGATTAATTCGCGAAAACAGTAAACAAAAATAAACAAAAAAAACGATGCAAATGCATTTTGGTTATGGAACGTGAGCATCATTTTAATTTATTTAATGAATTGCATTTAAACAGATGCGATGTTCGACACTAGATGGCAGTCAAACATCACATTTTAATGCCTTGGAACCACAGAAGAAAGCTATGGCTTGGGGCCCTTAGGACCAGTTTAAAAAAGCTTGGGGCTGTTGGACATTGGACTATTCAAATTGGACCATCATGGATTTATGTTAATTACAGTGACCAATAGAGATAATGTAAAGCAACATTTGCTAACTTTAAAGCTCGCTGTAACCAAAGAGTTGGTCACATGATCAGTTTATTAAAGGCTTTAGGCTTTAATTAAGGGATGTTTGTGTGCAGTTTCCTTTTTATAGCCTACAAACAACTTCCATATCAGCAATTACATTTTCTTATTCAGTGTTTACAATAAATGCACCTTTTATGAGTTCTTTACAAAGGCAGGACCTGACTATTTTGAAAGTAATTTTTCTAATTAAATCTGAAAGGATAATTAAGTCCTAATAAAATACAACTCACAATTGAGATGTGTTCATGTTGGGTCCTTATGTTGTCTGTGCACTTCAATCTGGATCATGCAGGACTTCCCCCCCACACACGCAAAGAGTTTGTAGATAACGCCTACACACACACACACACACACACTCTCTCTCTCTCTCTCTCTCTCTGACATCCTCTCTATCTCCTCCCTCCCTCGCCCTGTGGCTGATTATTGAGTCTGTAGCCGAGGCTCACAGCATTATTACCAAATTACTGATTGCGGGCATAAAGCGATACAAATTAGGGGGTTCGGCCCCTGACAGTAAGCGGGTCAGATGTAATGGGCAAGAAGCGATACGTAGGCGGTCTTAATTGTGTGTTTACCACACTATTTATTGGAGAGCATTCCTCCTAGGGCTGCTAGCTTGATGAGCTAGTCTGTGTTCTCTGGCCATCGGCTTGTTTTGGGCCAATCAATCGTGGTTCATTAAGGAAACACTATACATGAAGGGAGGGCAGGCATGGTTTGTCTTCCAGCTCGAGGGAGACGCAGACACATCCGACACAGTTTAAGAGCTCAGAAGGTTTTGTTTTTAGTTTTCTCCCCACATTAGGTTATCTGGGTTTGAATGAATGGGAAATATAGAGATGTCTGATAGTATTTTGCACGTTTTAGAGTCGCTGTCTAGACTAGAGTTAGAAGGGTTGGGAAGATGTTGTATTATGGGGGACTATGTATTACCTATTGGTGGTGTGTGAAGTGGCTGCTATGGAAAGATTTTAATGGGATGGCCTGCATGGGACGAGCTGTTGTATTACTAACCTACTGACCTAAGCCAATAGGGTGAACGAATGGATTGTTAAGCATGTTTTTGGGATGAAAAGGCCTGAAAGTTGTAAAATGTTTTACGTTTTACCAGTCTCTTGCACTACTGTGCTCTATGTTGGAAAAACCCTCAATTGTTGTTTCCGCACAGCACCAGGCCTAATGATCGAATTGGACTGGATGTTTGGTTGGTGATACTCTTGAATAACCGTGGATATACCATAACCTAAGCTTATCAAAAGTCATGTCACGATTAAGTCATTGTTTGACTTTGTTTAGTTTTCATTCTCCACCTGTTCAACAGAGGTCCTTGACCTTTATCTTTACTTCACAGATAAATAATCAGTCTCTCCCCACATATACCTGTTTACTTCCTTGTTTCCCTTGTCACAAAGTATTGTTGTCAGGTGCATTTGTATCCTTGATTTCCAAGTATAAGCATTTTCTGTGCCAGTCCTTGGAACTGGGATTTTGAGTTTTCTCTTACATATAATTGTTGTGACATTCCCTTGAGTTCTCGTTTTCATGAGTCCTTTCCCTGCTGCTCTGCTAGTTATGATTGTAACAGATCATGACACAACAAACCAACCACAACCATGGAACCAGCAGATGGATGATGACTGACTTGTATGACTTAACCTATACTCTCCTGTGCATCATTGGTTGTTGGAGGGCACCAAGTGTGCCATGAGTACGAAGAGGCAGCTCTGGGAATGGCACAAAAGGTTTGTTACAATATGTTACATGGGTGGGCTAAGGATCCAACCAGGCAGTCTGAGTGATACTCAGTCTGCTTCCTGGCATGCTAGTCCCCAGCATGCACAGTGCAGTAAAGACTAAGCCGCAGAAAGGTACCCATCCAGTGCCACAGAGACTCACCCGCCCAGCGGCACATATGTAGTAAGAATGGTCTTAACTAGAAGATACAAGGGTCGGTACAAGGGTAATCAGGTGATGATCAGGCAAACATTCTGGCAGGGACAAGATAAAGGCGTAGTGGGTCAGTACACAGGTAATCAGTTGGAGATCAGGCAAACAATCCTGCAGGGAAAAGACAAAGGCTTAGTCGGGAAGAATCGAAGAGGATTCCAAACCAAGAACTGTAATAATCTCTTAGGAAATTCTGGGACGTTTGTTACAAAAAATAAAGACAATCTGATACAGAGGAGGGGAAACAAGCTGATTATATACTATATATATAATATACTAGGAGGGGGAATGTTAATGAGGGACAGGGGAACACAGTCAAGGTGAGTGGGGACAATCACAGATGTGGGAAATGCAAGGACAGGGGGTCAAGTATTCAATGAACAGGATGAGATATGACACAGGCAGTCCTCCCTTCTGACTTTCTCCTCCCTAAAAGGGACATCATTGAGGTCAAATAATAAGCTGACCAATATTGGAGGGAGGAACTATTACCTGCTTCTATGACATCTGTCAGTCCAAGAGGCCTTAAACTTTTGCAGAAGGATGCAGCAACATTTAGTTGGGGATCTTCCATCATTCCTCCAAGGCGCTTTTGGAGGCCCTTCTCGATGGCTTGGATCAGTGGTAGGCACATCTGGCTGAGGCTTCCAGCCGCTTCAGTTTTGATTGTAGTTGGAAGTGCACCGGCAGTAGCCACCCCATATGTGTGTTTGTGTCAGAATGCAGGATGTTCAAAGCCTTCACCACAGGCTTCATCACAGTGCAGTACTCCTTCCGGAATGCAAGTATATGCCAATAATGCAAAAAAAAAATCCATTGGAATAATGATTATACATACCATCAACTATTACTCTCAATAGGCTAATCTATGAATAAAGGCACACCAATTGTGTCGTCACCGCAAAGTACAAACTGAATCATCATAATAATCTTCTTCATTGTCATCATAATCCTCATCATCACCACAATCATCATTAAAGATGGCTTTTGGATTTGACTGTAGAACTTTGGTCGTGTTTAATGCAGTGCTTCACGCAGCATCAAGGCAGCAACAAAGTGTAAATAACAATGGATTCCGAGTTCCTATACTAGGCATTATGATGGCGGTCGTCTGCGTAGTGCAGTGAGTCTAGATAGTAGAGATGCGCGGATGAGATGTAATGTCATTCCGATTTTCAGTTGCGTGTTCCGCGTCCCGACAAAAAGCGGCTCGCTAAAATGTCCAACCACTATGAAATGTCACCTGTTGTCAGCGAACAACAGGTGACAACGTAGCCCGATCATTAACTGAAAGCCACATAGAAAGAGTAAAGCATCCAGCATATGATTTCAACAATGTGTGAGGGCATATGCAGCAGGGATGATCGCAGTTATGGAAAACCAGCGGACGAGCACTGGGCTGAGATTTCAGAAGCAGGGAGATTATAGAAAAATATAATTTGTCAGTTTGCCATTTGTCTAGTCAATATGTTAACCTACTTATTCATTTATTTATTTCAAATGTGTCTGCGACGAACGAATCGGGGCAAAATCGGGCTGAAATCGTGTCTGAACCAGCCATAAGCAAGCAGCAGCAGCGCCATTGCGCGAATTCCCTACTAGACCAAACGAGACTCGTAATGGTAGGTAAAAACAATAGTTTATTATAGCATGCAATTGTGATGTAGAAAAAAAGAAAAAGAAAACATAAAGTGCTTGCATGATATGGAAGCCTACAGCGATCGTTAGTTAACTTGTGTGGTGGTGCCTTATCATTTGTTTACCCTTGGGCCATGGCAACGCGATTGCTACCTGCTGTAGTACTCTCATTGGCTGAATCGTTGAGAACGTTTTAGACTCAATCAATAATTAATAATAAGGTCGTGGGGAGGCGAAGCTCTGTTCATTTGTATAGTAACAATATTAGGCCAAAACATTACTAAAAAACGAAATAGTTCATCAATACAGGCTAAAAATAAATATATACATTTACATTTACATATACATTTTTTTTTTCACGAAAAGTGGGGTGGCCATTGGCCCCGCGGCCTCATAGGTTCCGGCGCCTATGCTCACATGGGACATCGGACACAATTCTTTCTCAAAGTGTTTATGTGCAACAATCTTTGCTACCAATTTTATTTTACAATATAAAATCCTCTACATATTCTACCTGATTGTGATTTCTGCTGCGGTTAGTGTAATCATTTGAGCTGACTTGGAAACTTTATAGCACTACCGTCAAGTAAAAGTTCCCATAACACGTTGTGAATATGTTTATACAGAAAAAACATCCTGCATATTGCTTTAGTATTACATTATATTCACATAACCACAAATTGTTATATATCATACACACACATACACATCTATATTGGCGCTACAATGAATAAGGGTTTTTTGTGGCACATATCGTCAGCTTCATAGTGACGTCTGAGTTCTTAGAATAAATCCTAGAATAAACGATGAATTGCACCATTAATGGATTGTTACCGTATTGTTGCATAATGTCATGTTTTAAATGAACCCCCAGCAGAGTGCCATGCAACCTAGTTTCAATTCTCTTTTATTTCCCAGCTAGACTCGGCGAACAGTGTAACTGGAGACTCACTGCAGGAACTCCACACGGCCTATCGTACTAAATTGCATACTAAATCAGAACACCTCCTGTACATCTGTGATACAGCTCTTTGCTTTATCTTGTGTTCAGTTGTTTATTTGGTATGTTCTTGGTTCCATTACAAGCAACACAGTGCAAACATTACAAAATAATCTATAACCCAATTGTGGTAAATTTATTTGTTATAGATGATTCGCTTTTTTGTTTTTCCATTTCGTATTATTTATGACATTTGTAAATGTTGTGGAATAAAAATTAATAATTTTCCCGGACAACCTTGGTTTGTCTTACATTAAGTGCTGTGTCAAATCCTAATAAATAAGCAATGCATTCTGGGACGGAAGGAAGAAGCTAATACACAGGACAACTTGTTAGTTAAGTTTTAACTGGAGAGAAAGGGACAATAGTAGCTTTTAAGCAACTGAAATTAATCAAAACAAAAGATAACAAAAGGAGAATATACAAGACAAAACATATACTGCCCCTAGCTATTGTTCAGACAATTTATTCTCAAAATCCAATAAATTGTGCATACAACCCCATACCAGACAGGACTAGTTGCATAATCAATAAATACAGACACAATTATGGAAATGATAGTAGACATCTCATTTAAAAATACAATCATTTAAATTTGGAACATTATGAAAGAAAAGATTAGAATGGCAATTACATACAATGAAAAATAAATGAAGCAAAAATTAAATATTAATCAAAATGGCTTCAGAATACGAAGCTGGAGTGTCTGTTACCATATCTCTCTCTCACTCCTCTCTCTCTCTCTCTTCTCCACCACCTCTCTTTCCCTCCCTATCCTCTTGTCTTCCTTCTTCGTCCGCACCCAGCCATCTATCCCTGACACCCCAAATCCACGGCCCAAACTCCAGGCAGGTCTTTGATGGTGGAAATCCCATGTCTATAACCCGCCCCGCCCCTCTGTGTGGCTCTCTTGGGGTCTTATTAGCAGACGCCCGGGTCTCATGTTTTATTGCCTGATGATGAAACCCTGCGCTGTGTTCCCTCACCATGGGGCTGACCCTTCTCCAATGGTCCTTTGTAACCCCTTGCGCGAAATGACCCCGGAACGGGCAGAGGAGCTTAACACACCGTTTGTCGGGTGCCCCCTCATCCCCCAGGGGTTCACGTATATAAGTGGGGAACTCCAGGTGGGAAAGGTTATAATGCTGCACTACATGAGGCCCAAGTACTGCGCACGACAGGGATCCATGCGTACTCACTCTCTCACTCTCGATCCCTTTTGCATGCATGTGTTTTTTTGGTTTCTTTGTTTTCTAAATGAATATAAATAGTGTCAAATATAGCGTATATATATATTTAAACATATATATTTGTTTGTATATATTGTTCTTGGTTCTTTGTCTTTGCTCGGGTTCTTTTCACATTGGGAATGTTCTACAACTCCACATGGCACATATACAAATTGTGTGCCGGTAACCGAACCCGTGCAGGACTCTGCACCCATGCGCACGCATGACTGCATTATTTCCTGTACACGTGTTCTGTTGTATGTTTGCTAAATGTGACTTACATGATGGTCTGTCTGATGGTCCCTGCTCTGTCCCCAGGGGCTGCTGCTGCTGCTGGGAGTGGTGGTGGGGGCAGTCATTTCTCTAGAGTAAAGTAGTGCCAAGCATTCAGCTTTTGTGTTTGTGTCATCTGTCATGGTTCGCTCTCTTCAACAAAGCTCCCAGAAGACTGCTGAGTAGAAGCACATTCTCCTTCCCGGGGCTTTGAAGATATCCAGCACAGGTGTGCTGTATACATCTCAGTGTAACAGCAAAATAACATCAGCGTTATTCAGTGTTGTGTCTTTCTTCATTGGATGAAATTAATATTTCATGAGTTTTGGTTGGAAGTTTTCTTTGTTCCTGAATACAAAACTTGGTAGGTTTTGTATTGTCTGTTTGTATGTTATTTTATGGTGTTAAGTTACGTGGTATGATCTGGTATCTGATATATATATTTATATATATATATATATTATGGTGATGCACAGCTTTTATAATGGACTGAGCTAAAAACTATTTTTAATTTAAGCATGTGTCTAAATAGCTTCACAGCTTACAATGAAATTCTTGAACAATGTCTGTTGGCTCTTTTACCTCAGAACTCGAAGGGAACCGTAGTCCACATTGTTTACCTCCCATTTTTCTCCCTCAATATAGCAAAATTAATCAAATAATTAAACTCCAAATACCTTTTCAATCTTTATTGGATGGTGTAAGATTGGCACACATATTGGATTGCATACATCAAGAAATTCATGAAAAAGAAAAGAAAAGAAAAAAATGCAATTCACTGTTCCCATTAATGCCCATCACGGTGTCCGCTTTTTGAAACATGGAATGTATTGCCATTATCTCAGATCCACGAGTACCTGTTTATTTGACCTGTCCCTCACAGTGAACTCCACCAAAACGCCTGGCACTGGATGCCTTTCCAATCTTAGAAAACATGAGCGACTACACACCTGACAATAAATTAAGATACATTTAACACTGAATCCATTCCCATACAACCCAGTTCTGATTCTCAAACCAACTCTTGCAAACACAGTTTAAATCTCACATTCAAAAACGTGTCTTTTGTGTGAATAGACATGGCGGACATCCGATATAACTATTGATGAAGTCATGGAGACGGCAGGGAAAAGGACTGTCCAGCCGGAGATCGATTTGTCTATTTAACTAAGTGAACTAAATTAACATTGATTTCCTTTCCAAAGGGGTGCTGAGTTAATTGGTGAGGGGGGAGTACCTTGTAGGACAAAGACACCAGCATAAGGCAGACAAACAAAGCGAGGACTTTGAAGACATGGAAATGTCTTCTGAATGTTTTACTGCTACGGTTGCTTGGATTGATGAGGTTTGCGCGGCTGTAATTTTGCTGTCTGGCAGCATGCTTATTGTTCTTGTAGGACTTGGGGAAAACATGGGAATTGCAAATAGAATTCTTCAAACACAGCTACACATACAAAATGTCCCCCGCTCCCCTGTTTGCTCGGTGCCCCTTCTGCTATCGCAGTCAATTCAGGTTGTACACCATTGCAACCAGCAATCAGCCGTTAAACAGGTATTGTTAAATTGTTTGTGGTTGGGGTTGTTTTTCTGTCACTTAAAGGGAATTAAAGTAATTAATGGAGAAAGACTATGAAAACGTACCACACCCCCGGCCATCTCCCAGCCCAAATCACAGAGAGCTCTGGTGACGCCAGTCCCTTCTCCCCCTCCCTCCCCTCCTACCTCTCTCACTCTCCCACCCTCCCTCTCTCCATATCTTTCTCTCACCTTCTCTCCCTCTCAGCCCTTCTTTCCCTCTCTCCATCCATATCACTCTATTTTCTCCCTGTCTCTTGCCCACTCCATACTCGGCCTCTCTCTCTCTCTCTCTCTCTCTCTCTCTCTCTCTCTCTCTCTCTCTCTCTCTCTCTCTCTCTCTCTCTCTCCATCCCTCTCACAGTCCCTATCCCTCTCTTTCTCTCCCTCTCACACCCTCCTTCCACTCACTAACTCACTCTCTCCTCCACCTCACGTTGTGAAGTATGTCAACCATTCACTCAACTCGTTCAAAAAAAATGCCTCAGGTGATCTTTTCATATTTTTCAAACATATATCCAACTTTATCATTATTATATCCAAATAAACACTGCCAAACCCCCAGCCCGCTCCTTTCAATCCAATATCACAGCAGCCCACAGCATAAACAAATACAAAAGAAAAAACAACATGCTGTGGATCTGCGCCACTCCCAGTTTCAACCTCTCCTCTCTGATAAATAGAAGTAATTAAATCAGGGCATGAAGAACACACATGGAAGGAGGCTTGCCTTTAATTACGACTGCCGGCACCTCTCGGTGGAGCAGTGCACTAAAGCCAGCAAACCTAAAGACTTAATTAGAAATGCGGTCGTATTTACCGGCACCCACCGTCCAGTGCCACCCGAGATTTGACTCAACGGCAGCAAGATTGGAACAGAGGAAGACAATTAACGCAGTTTTGGCTCCCCAATTATTTCCTGGCTTTCATTAGTTATCGTGATATGAGGGTGCGGGGGTATCTGATTGGATGCTGAATCAACCTGGAGCTCTCTGGAGTTTAGAAGCTGTCCCTGAAAGTGAAACGACACACACTCACACACACAAACACAGATGCACACACACACACACACACACAAGCACCGGTACACGCACACAGGCATACACACGCATACACACACACTTATACAGGTGTAAATGACACTGCAAGCATCCTAATTTGTCTTTGGGGTTTGTGTGAAACTGCAGGAACAACTCTCCATTTTGTTCCCTGCGTAAATAAATAATTCATCATTCGATCAATCATGGTATATCAGGACCAATCAGCAGGAGAGTATTTGCCACCTCCATTGCAGCCAACTCATGTGTGTGTGTGTGTGCAGTTTTGAGTTGTGTTCTCTGTTCTTGGAAGCTGAGGCCACCAAAGTGGAAAAATTATATATATGTTGTGTTGTTGTTTGTTTGATTATCTGTGATCATTTCTGTTTCTTTACCGATATAGATTAAAAGTGCATGGTGGTATGCAGGAGCGCAAAACACAGGGGGGATTGCAACTACAGAATTACCGTTTCAATCCCTGGCTCATATTGGACAAAAGTGGAGTTGTCGTGAGCACTATTAACCTTAAACTCAACACGGCTGGTGTGAGAGGCAGAATGTAACATTACTACATAAGTGGGGAAATTAAACTGGTCCTGGGCAGATTGGAGCTCCAGTGCTCCATTAAGGGCTGTTGACTTTGGTCTGCCCGGCTGGTCCTGGTGCTTTATTAATACCGTGCCTCATATCTGCATGGCTCAGTATCCTTCTTACATCCAACAGCATTATCCTCCCACATCCCCCATTCTGGAGTCACTGATGAGCCATGGGCTGGGACTGGATGAGCTGGACCAACTAGAGTGTTTAGTTCTCATTTTGGCCCACCTTCAGGTTCATATACTCATATACAACGACTAGATTTCATAGAAAATCTAGTCGTTGTGAGCGGAGCGGTACCCTGCACACCTAAACACAACGTCCTCCGCAGCTCCAGTGATGAGAGGAGCAGAGGAGAGGAGCTTGATGAGCAGGGGGTTATTCTTGGCGTCCTGAGCCGAGGCTGATGGTAATAGCTGCAATCATGTCTCCACCTAGTGCTGTAGTCTCTCTCTCTCTCTCTCTCTCTCTCTCTCTCTCTCTCTCTCTCTCTCTCTCTCTCTCTCTCTCTCTCTCTTCCTCTCTCTCTTTGTCTTTGTCTTTCTCTATTTCTGTCCCTCTCTCTCGGTTTACTGTTCTATTTCTCATGCCTCCTTAAATCTTTTATTTTATTCTCCTTTCTAGTATGAATAATTTTACTAACCTAATGAACAGTGCGGTAACTTTTAATACAGTGAAAATGAAAGTAAAAGCAACAGCAGATAAAAAAATAGGAAAGCTAAAACAGAGGCAGCATAGATCAAATTCTAATTTAAAGCTAATTTGTTCTATAAAATGCTAATTCAATTGAAGGGATATGTTTTTAACTAGCTCTTAAAACATTTTTTAGGAGCTTGTTTCCCTGATTTCTTGAAGTAACGCAGTCCACAGATTAGGGGCATGATTAATGAATGCGGCATCACTTGGGGATTTGATGGTCACCTCCAATAAGCCAACATTAGAGCACCTGCCTGTTCTGTTATCTCTTCTCCTATCTTTTACTTTATCTCGTTGTCTGTTTTCCCATTTCTCTTTTCTTCTCATCTCTTCCGTCTTTATCCTGGTAACTACTGTGTTCTCTCTTCTTTCACCTTGTCTTCTAATCCGTTCTGTCCTCTTAATTTATACTTTAACTTTCCGCCCTCCTCACCTGAGTTTCCCCCCCTGCTTTGCTGTCCTCTTTTCGTGTCTCTTTGATTATTTTCGACTCTCCCTCTCCCCTGCAACCCAACTCTCTCTCTCTCTCTCTCTCTGTCTCTCTCTCTCTCTCTCTCTCTCTCTCTCTGACTCTCTCTCTCTATGTCTGTCTCTGTGTCTCTCGTCCTTCCTGTTATCTTCCTATTGTCTTCATTCATTATGGCGCCCTGTGTTGTGTGCTGTCAGCCAGACAACAGATCGATAACTGGTTGGCTTCAGCTCCAGCCCTTATTGGCTTAATCCTGCCACGTGTTTTACTGTTGGAGATGGATGCAGGGTACGATTGCAAAGCGTAGGTGAGCGTTTGCGTGAGACGGCCTTTAAATAATAATTGATTGGGGAATTATTTTTGTGACATCTGGGCTGTTATGAAAGCCAGCTGTTTAATGGCTAGAAGTATTTTAAACATCCCTATTTGTCAAAGGCTGAGGCATTTTACCATTCTGTTAACTGCTTGTTACTAACTAGATAAATGCTGGCTTCAAAACAATTCAGCCTAAACAATCAGAATCTGATATTGTATCATTAACAATAACAAACAATAATCCCTATCATTATTATGTCATTTTCTCCTTAAAAAACATAAACTTGAGGTGGAAAAGGAACTGGGGGCAGTGACATATTAAATACAATTGAGAGTAGCATGACATGTTTTCACCAGTGCATTCAAGAATAAAAGAACGCACTGGTGCTGTCATCAGTAATGCTAGCTCCTTAAAGACATTCAATATTATACACTGAGCCCTTCAAATACCATATGAAATGATCAACTTGAGATCTGAATATGAGCAGTGCTCTTGTGAAGTCAAGTATTTTTCGTTTGTATAATCTTTTATCAAAGGACTTCACAGGCCTCACTTTATGACACCCCCTAACCCTAGCCCTGCAAAGAGCAAGGATGAAAGTCCCTTAATTATCAAGGAAGAAACCTTGAGAAGGATCTCGGGAAAGAAGGATCCCTAGGGATGGAGCGCAATGGGTTCAATTATAGGGGCCATCATGGACCTCTGAAGACCTATTTGATCCAGCTGGTTAATAATGAAGGGAATTAAAGCGATCAAATATTTGATTGAAGCCTTGGTTCTGAATGGCCTGCAGATGAACGTCTCTCTAATCCTCCATAAGCGTTGTACTGCAACCATTCCCCTCCTCCAAGCACACCTCATTGACCGACCATGTTTTAAAATACATGCTTTCATCCAAAGTGACTTGATAAGTGGGTAGGATTTTTGTAGTCGTCCTTAGGTAGTCAATATCCCCCTCCAGTTGAATTGAAACATAAATATTTTGCTTTCATATTTATATTGAATAACAACTTGTTTCATGTGGTCTTTGCAGCTTTCCACACGAAACACCTCTTGCCCCCTTATTTCAACGTTTTATTTTGCCCTGGTGAACCTTGCGTCCGAGCGTACAACCCGCTGTCCAAGGTGCTGATCTGCTGCAAACTCATTGCAAATAAGTCTTGAAACGGTCGAACATAAGATTCTGGGATAAATCTTGTGGAGTCTTTATTTGTATTATAAACCAGTCAACTTGTCCACGTCACTGCATGGGCTGTAGAACGACTCCTGAGAAAGGGAGAATACAGTCTGTAAACACACAGCCCAGTACTGTCTGTGGTCACAGCAAAAATACTGTCTGTAAATACGCAGGCACAATATTGTCTGTAAAGACAGTCACAATAATGTTTGTGATCACAGCCAAAATATTGTCTGTAAAGACAGCCACAATACTGTCTCTAGACACAAAGCCACAATAATATCCGTAATCACAAAGCCACAATACTGTCTGTTAATACACAGCCACATGACGGTCTGTAAACACACAGCAACAATACAGTACGCGATGGGGGCGGGGGCGACCGTTTACCCTCTCTCTCTCTCTCTCTCACTCATTCAAGTCCTCCCCAATCTATCTTCTTCCTGATTGCTCTTTTGATCTGATGAAGCATAGAATTCATCAGCCCCAACCCTCCGACACACTGCCACCCACACCCCTCCTCCATCACTGTCCTCCACCTCAACACTTTGTTGGACAGCTGGCAACTGCTTTAGACGCCATCCTTCTCCACACACACACACACACACACACACACACACACACACACACACACACACACACACACATACACTCTGGCTCCAATTAGTCTTTTTTGTCATAGCCATAAAATCTCAACCACACACACACGGACACACCAACAAACAGACAGTATCTGTTCAATGACACCCATGGATGAGGGAATGTTCGGCGTATACATGTCTCTCTGACTGTGCGGTGTGTGTGTGTATATTAATGTGTGTGTGTGTGTGTGTTTGTTTGCGCTGTGTCTGTGCCTGTGTCTGTGTGTGCTTGCGCTATGTGTGTGTGTTTCTGTTTGTGTGTGTGTATATTAATGTGTCTGCGGTTGTTTGTTTTCGCTGTGTGTTTGTGTGTGTGTGTGTGTGTGTGTGTGTGTGTGTGTGTGTGTGTGTGTGTGTGTGTGTGTGTGTGTGTGTGTGTGTGTGTGTGTGTTTGAGCGTGTGCAAGTGATGCCTGGCTCATCCATCACAGAGGGGGAGGGGTGGGGGTGATGTCACTCCACACCACCACCAGTCTTCCTCCATGTCCCTGCACTGCTTATTACTTCCTCTATGTTGTTGTTATTGTAGTGTGTTTGTGTGTGTTTGTGTGTGTGCGTGTGTGTCAGCAATCAGCAGTCCAAGTGACATTTTGCACGATACAAAGCTTGTGCCTGTATATCCATGTACACATCCACACACAGTAGAACTGGTTTTGTGTTCAGCTGTGTGTACATGTGCAGAGTAGGGTTTATGTGCATACGTGCAATGGTTTGTGTGTGTTCCAACTGCTCACGTATATTTACTGTGGGTTTGTGTTTTTTTTTACAGGGATGTGTATCATTAAATCACATTCATTACATTACATTTTTTATGTTGGCTCCCAGTTAGAGTGAACATCTTGTGTGTGTCTGTGTATGTGTGTTTGTGTGTGTGTGTGTGTGTGGGGGGGTGGGGGGGGGGGGGGGGGGGGGGTGGGGGGGGGGGGGGGGGGGGGGGTTGCTATTTTACCAGCGCATGAATAACTCTTGCACCCGGCGCAAATCTAAAAAGGGTTGGTCTAAAGTAGCCTAATTACCCGTAGGTGTGGTTTGGGCGTAACGTGCAATAAACCAATGAGAGTGCCATCTCCCATCCCCTTTAAGGGCCATGAGCGCATTTGAATCTGACGAGTTGATATTTTGACAGCGCGTTTGCAGTCTCCGATGAGACAGATGCATGACCACATGAATTTCAAACTTCAAATGGCTCAGTTTATGCCAAAATAATATGGCCTAATTCACACATGGAATTGCGTTTTCTTCCACAACTTCAGAAACACTGAGTCCTCAAATCAATTTCGGCAAAGAAAACTTAAAACACATATGATGCGGTAACTGTGGTTCTATTTAATGATACACGCAATACATTAACAAACATCGTTTCTTACGTATTGTTCTTAAGTATTGTATGCATTATCATTATCGACTTGTGTTCCTAATATGAATGTGTCCCCCCGTTAATATACATTGCCATGGACTGTATTATGCGTTATGTGTTTTGTTTGCGTGTGTTTAAACAGATGGACCACACACGCGCGCCCGCTTTCATTAATTATTTTACACATACACATATGCGCGCCCACATTCATTCATTCTTTTTAACACTCACTTGCGGTAAAACAATGTTTTCTCACGATCAAATACTCATCAATCCTAAAAGTTATGGGCTTGTACACGATGTCTGTGTCAAGAAAATATGTGTTTGCTGTACGGTGTTTGCAGATGCATTGATTTAAAAGTACAACTTATTACCGCTGTATCAGCTGTTCTTTCCCAAATAATTTACCAAGAATGTGTGGCTAGGTAGATGAGTGTATGCGCGAGGTGCACAAGCAACATTATGCATGCACCCTTAAAATAGCATCAGAACAAAGCGCCACTGACTTTAAACCAGGTATTTCCTGGTTTGTGGCGCAAGTGGTTTCTGAAACTGCAAAATAGCACCAGGGAACGTTTGCGCCAGAACATGCCTCCTCCTTTCGCCGAACCGCCCCTTTGGGGCGCAAGATCATTCCCTAATTTACAGGCGCGTGGCGGTGGAGGGAAAAGAACGCTCTGCGCCAGTTGCAAACTAGCAACTACACATGCGTCAGTGTAGAAAGTCAATTGCGCTGGATGCAAGATAGGGCCCATAGTCTCTATCTGTTTGTTATTTCTGACAATCTCAACTAAACCAGTGAAAGCAACTATGTATTTCTTTCTATATGTATTTCTGTGTTTTAAAGGGCTGGCCCGAATACATAAATTCAAGCTTTGAATATTCATTCGAAACAAATATTCTGAGGAAAATAAGAAAAAGACCACTGCTGCATTATCATGTTTCTATCAACCGATCCTTTCTCTCTATTATTTCTACCATGCTATTTTAATAACGCTACAAACAAAGCTACAATATCACTGATCCACTCACAGGTCTGAGTCCGACTCGGTTACGTCAGAGCTTCAGTGCAGTGTAAAGTTTCCAAAGACACACAGCTTCTATAGTAGGAGAGTAAATCTGCTTTCAATTATCACAAATAACATTGTGCAAAGATTTGATGAAATTGCACGGCAGGTCTAGCGCTAGAAAAACACACAGGTGATATTGTGTGAGACTGATCATCATGAAGGGGAAAAAACATTTCAAACCCTATCATGTTTATTCAATTACCCACCCGTTAAGTGGTTGGAGCATTTTGGTATCTTTTTGCCATGTTTAAACATTGAAATAGCTGCTATATTTGTTCACAATTCAACGCCTTTCTACAATTAACCCCCCACTTGTTGGAACACCTTTTTCTGTGGCCGCAACTGACTAGTTGGAGCCATGGAAAACTAAATCCTGGGGATAACCCTACAACATTTAAGAAATGTTATTAAAACAACAGTTTCAGTTTAAAGTCTGTTTCTTTCTGTCTTTCCGAGTCTGATACTGGACGGCAGGTGTCAATGTGCTTCCGACGTGTATGAATAGTGTTTGGTAAAACTTCATTTGAAGGTGTCACTGTCATAACTATGACATGACTCTGTCATGAACTTGTCATAAACGTTATGAACATGTCATAATCCTTTATGACTGTACTTTATAATGTGATTTGCTGTTACAAGCTGTTTGGCACAGAGAAGGAATGATTTTCATAGAAACATCACAAGTGGGCGTGTCCACCCAGATGTATTAAGGATAGATGAGCAACGTTTGCTACAGTTCTCTGGTTAGGCTGGTAGACTGATCTATCAGGCGTACATCTAGGTGGACACGCGGGAATGATGTTCACGTCACTATGAACATCATTCCTTCCCTGTGCCAAACAGCTTGTACCAGTTAATCACACCCACACCTGGTGGCATGACATGAGCCCTTTAAGTGTCATTCGGTTGTTGTTATGACAGGTTGACATTGTTTGGGTTGTCTTGATTATGACCAGTTGACATGAATCAAAGTGACATTACCAGAAGTTGTCTTGGTCATGACAAGTTGACATTAATCAAAGCGACATTACCAAAAGTATTCTTGGTCATGACAAGTTGACATTAATCAAAGTGACATTACCAGAAGTTATCTTGGTCATGACATGTTGACATTACATTTCTTTGGGATGTCTCTATCATGACACCTTGAAATAAACAGATAATGCACATCTTTTTGTGTTCAGGAAATGCTAACATAAATATTATTATAATTAGATGTGCAAGGTTACAGACCAATTCATTGGTAATATGGTAATAAATTGGATGAATAATCGGGTAAATAAACGAATCGTTCATTTACCCAATTATGACTGCATGTAAACGCACTGACTGATATAGTTGGATGGAAGAAACACAGTGTTGATAAATGGATAGACGCGATGGATAGATAGATAGATAGTATGTGTTGAAAACAACACAGTTTCACAGATTCAAAAGAAAGATGCATTTAGTGGACTCCCTGCGATCCTTGACCCTGGCCCTGCTCTCTCTCCTCTGTGTTGTTCATCCTTCTGAGTGCGTAGGGAGTGCTAATTTAGACGTAGCGTGGCAGTGCAAGGCTGGGCCTTGGCTTCTCCCTGACCTGACCACACATCTCTTTGTTTCTCTGTGGTGTAATGCATCCAAACACACCAAAGACCCCAGCCTAGCTCTCAAAACACTGGCTTCAGATGACAAACAAGACTCCCTGTTCCGACCGAGCATAAATCCTGAGTGGATGTGAAGATTAACTGTTTAATAGTGTTGGGCAGGCATAAATAAACATAAAGCATCGACGATATCTGTCTTTACGCCTGACCTTTATTTATTTCCGTTTTGTTTAATCCCTGCGTTATGCCTTCTTTCTTTCAGGGTTATCTAAATAGAACGTCCAAGATCTGTGGTTGTGTTTTGTACACGTTCACAGTTTGTGCCTGATATCCAAGCTGGGTCCTGGTCTGTTCGCTATGCCCTTGCAATGTGAAAACTCCACCTGAGTGATAAGACAACAGGGGCATAAAACCCCAACAGCCTCCATGGCCCTTGAAGGCGTCTTAAGCCAAGTAGATAAATGTCACCTCCAGTTCAATTTCAAAGTTATTTCCGCCGCCTGGACGTTTTCTGAGCTTGATGAGATCTACTTTGTTTATTGTTGGCTGTGTGTGCATGGAGATGTGTGTGGCAGTGAGTGTATGTGTCTGTGTGTGTGTGTCTGTGTGTGTGTGTGTGTGTGTGTGTGTGTGTGTGTGTGTGTGTGTGTGTGTGGTGGTGTGAGTGGCGGTGTGTCTGTGTGGGGTTGTTAAAATGCTGAAGCAATAACAGTAATCTTGGTTGTTTCAAGGACTGGTTGAGTGTGTGGTATGATAATGTCTCTCTCTCTCTTTTTCTCTCTCCCCCTTCTCTCTCTTCCACTCTCTGGCTGTGCTCTGGGCTCTTTAAAGCTTATCTCCTCCTGTTCGGACTGGCTTGTGTTGAAGTGGCGTTTTACTCCCTTGCCGAAGGTCCCCCACCGTACTTGCACAGCGGAGGGTAGAGACTCCCTATGATCACATGCTGTGGAAATTGCTTTTTTTCTCTCTGCATCCTTTTTTCGACCAATGACCGTAAGATCAGCCATTCATGCCCTGGGGTCTTTAACCGTCCACCGGACAAGGGAAGTAGGAAATTAGAAAAAGGATGGAGAAAGAGAGATGGAGACTTAGAGGGGAGAGAGAGTAAGTGGGACAGCGATAGCAAGACAAGAGAGTTTGAATGAGAGAAAGAGTGAGATAGAGAGGGAGAGATAGAGAAAGAGATGAAAAACTGACTAAGGGGAGAGAGTCCAAGTGGGCCGTAGATGGAGGCATAGAGAGAGGAACAGTGCATGGGAAGATAGAGAGATGATGAAGGTAGAAGGCTGAAGCCGAAAATATGAGCATAGAAAAAGCCAGTGTAAAGTGTAAATATTTCTGATGGCTTGAGACATGTGCATTCTGGTGCCATTACTTTTACACTCATTTACCCACTGCTGATTTTCATCACTGCTCATTGGCCCGCCCTGTACATTGAGGGACAAAAACATTGAACCCTGCATCATGTCAATGACTTCAGTCTGGTGCCTTTGTCAGTCCACGGGAACGAGAATAACCAAAACCAAAAACTACGATAAGCAAATTCATACAGTCATACACATTGATAGATATGTGCATAACACATACATTAATCATGTTTTAGGCTGAGGTGCTGTCTAAACACTACCCAACATCATATGAGATGCTGCTTTTCATGCATTAAGATATAAGGATAGTCTTTTTCATTAGACTCTATTCTTGTTGTTGAAATGCAAATTTGAGAAAAATGAAAATGTAATTACCCTTGCATCATCCAACATTTTGGGATCTTCAATAAGCTTAACTTGAAGCTTAACACACCTTAAATCTTCATCCTCTTATGCTGGAGAAAAAGTTTGGTCAAGAACTTTACTAACTTTTTCTGCACATTGACACACATTGACACACATACACATACACACACACACACACACACACACACCCACACACACACACACACACACACACACACACACACACACACACACACATACACACACACACACACACACACACACACAAACAGACACAAAAATACACACATACATACATGCACACATAAGTGCAAACAGATTAAAGGTGTGGTGTTTGGAGTTTCATGCAAGCCAGTGTATAATAGAACAAAAGAGATGTGGAGGCAGAGAAACACAGCAAGAGAGAGGTGGAGATAGAGAGAGAGAGAGAGAGAGAGAGAGAGAGAGAGAGAGAGAGAGAGAGAGAGAGAGGGAGAGAGAGAGGGGGAGAGAGGGAGAGAGAGAGAGAGAGAGAGAGAGAGAGAGGGGGGGGAGAGAGAGAGAGAGAGAGAGAGAGAGAGAGAGAGAGAGAGAGAGAGAGAGGGAGAGAGAGAGAGTTAGACAGCGAAAAAGAGGGTAACAGTTCAAAGAAAATGAGTAATGAGAACAGTGTAAAGTGTAAATACTTTAGAGAAAATGACACCATAGCAGGATGAAGGAACACCTGGTAGCCAGTAGGTAAATAGGATGGCCTCTACTTGCTGCAGTGCTGGAGGATGTTGTCATTTATACATGATGGGGTGTGTGTACCTGTTCAAATAAGTATGTGTGTATGTGTTTGTGCAGCTCTGTGTGCATATGCGTGGGAATGAGAACATGAATCTGTTGTGTCAACACTGGGAGGTTGTGTGTTTGTGTATGCATGCTGTCTTAGACAGGATGTATCTTCAATCTGTGTGTGTTGTCAATGTGTGTGTGTGTGTTGTCTTAGCTTGTATATGAGCATCTACATGGCGAGTTGTGTATATTGCCTATACAGTGTGTCATCATTTTTGTACCAGTAATCCACTGTGTGTGTGTGTGTGTGTGTGTGGGTTTGTGTGTGTGTTATGTCTTGTGTACCAATAATCTACAGTGGGTTGGTGTGTTTGTGTCTCTGTTGTCTTGTATACAAGCAGTCAGGAGAGGGTTAGTGGTGGGATGTGGATTAGATCTTGGCTTTAAGTAGGTGATGGGTGCTTGTCTCTGATCCATCTTGTAGAGTTGTAATCAGGAAGACATGAAGCAGTGGGCTGCAGCCCACACCCTGAAGAGAATGTTGATGACCCCACATAAATCAGCCAACGAATAAGCATAGAGCACTTAGATTCTCCATTCGCGTGGAGGGCAAACAATGCATCTTTCAGTGTGTGTGTCGGTTTGTTTCTGGCTTTTTTTGTGTCTGTATGTGGGCATTTGTTTCTGGATATTTGTGTGTGAGTGGGTTATTATTTGTGCTTGTGTTAGTTTGCACAAGTAATTTTAGCATGCAACATTGTCTAGTCTACATTGCTGTGTGTCAAACACAGACAAACACCCAACATGCGAGTAGCCTATTAAGACAAGTCTAGCTGGGTTTAACTACTTATGAACCATAGAATAATGAATAGATAGGAAATACGTATGCAAATCATGGCACATCCTTTGGTTTGGCATGTCTAACCCAGACCTCAATCATTAAGGTTAACCCGCCAAGAAGACAAGCATATTGACTTTGTCTGGACTGGGAGTGTTGTGGGAGGATAGTTGCCCAGCCTGGACAACGATGAGGGGTGTGTTTGTGCTGTATGGATGGCGTCCTCCTGCACATAAACAACAAGCTCGTTCCAGCACAGTGACGATTAAGACAGACTGACGGACATCCAGGAGGGTACATGTGTTTCAGCAATTTCTCTCAATCCCTGGACTGTGTGCGTGTGTTCCTGTTTTAGAAAACACACAAGCACGTAAGAAACATTTGCGTGAGTGTATCGTGAAACCACATGAACAAGAGTATAAATTAAACATTGTGTCGATGAGTTTAACATGAGGCCCAATCTTGAATCCCTCTACCAGGAATTGCCATTTAAATCTAAACATGGGTGTACATATTTATGTATTGAGGAAATATATGTGTTAATGCTTCTGGAATATGTTTACGTCCATATTCTCACTCTGATTGGGCCTTGATCATCAATGTGTACAATTTGATTCTCGTCCTCTCAGAAACACCCTCTAATGCTGTAACCACTCTCCTAAGTAGGCTGACCAAAGTTGGGTTTTTGCTGGGGACCTGCTGCGGATCTACCACATGTGGTGGTGCGCTCTCTCCTTCCTCCACCCTGAAGTTGACTTGACTAGTTTCCCAGTGCTATCATCTCTGTCTCTAACACCCCTTTTGTTCTCAACCACATTGCTGTCCGATTTTCCAAGGAAACAGGGTTTTGCAAAGGTAAGTTTCCAAAGCAGTTGTTCAGCAAACTTTCCTGACTTGAGTTGAGCCATTTACTGCACATCACTTTACACTTGGGCCAGATGGTCCTCCTTAAAGCGTTTGAGAATGGGGAGGATGGATGAGCTGGTCACATAAGCAGCCCCCCCTCAGTGCATCTTTT
>NC_136938.1:10287817-10357817 GCF_949987615.1 Pollachius pollachius | reverse complement strand
TGCATTCAGGAATGTAGGGATCAAGCAAGGGATCATTTATGATCTTTCAGGCTTTCAGTACAGGAAATAAAGACATTCTATTGCTTACGACAACAATAAGGTAGGATAAGCTCTATTTATCAGAGGCAAAATCAATGCCACCACATACACATATGGGACAATAGCTTAGGTTTGTTGCTCCATCGTCTTGGTGACACAAACCTCGGGCAGTTTTGGTCACGATCCTGCCCAATCTCGTGCAGTCTTGTATGCTTTGTTATTTGCGTTTCTATAGGTGTTTGCAAGTTTTGTATCTTCCTTCTGATGGATACTCCAGTAAAGTATTATTGGTTTACTGGACACCTGATTTGAATCAGGAGTTCATAATTTTCCAAACATATCTTCCTTTCCTGAATAGAAATAAAAAAGCGAATGACAAAATATGAGAATGAGTTCACAGGGTAAAAATATCTATTTATTTTTCCATTTTGTGTTTTGTATGCACATGCATACAAATACACCCTCTTTAATTTAGAGAGAAGCAATAGACAGAGGCTGTGTGCAGAGAAACAGAGAGGACATTGGAGAGAGACAGGAGACAGAGAAGAAAGGGAGTTGGCAGTTGACAGAGGAGAGGGGGAGAGAGAATAAGGGAGGCAGAGAAGACAGAGGGAGTTGGAGGAGAGGGGAGAGGCAGAACAGAGGTAGAGAGGAGAGGAGAGGGGTTAAGAGGAGAAAGGAGCAAGGAAGTGGGGAGAAAGGGAGAGAGGCAGAGAGGAGAGACATGGGCTACAGAGAGGGAGTAGAGTGGACATGATGGGTGCTCTAGACCTCCAGGGAGCTTGGTGGAAGATGAGAACTGGGCTACCCTGGGCTGAAAGCCTGGCAGCCAGCTAGCAGACAGGAGTAACGACTACCAGCCTCCCTTACCGTCGGTTCACATTTATATATGGATCATTCCAGCTTTGGATCAATTCAGTGATCCGTAAAGAGTGTAAGATCCCTCTATAAAGACACTTTCAGTGTACTTTCGTTGTAATTGCCGGTCCCACTGTGGCTGTTGTGATGGTGTTCTATTGATACTATTTGTGTTAAAAGTTCCCTTTTTTTTTTGATTTCTTCCCCGTTTTTGTCTCTCCTTATTAATCTTCTTCTTATTCATAGGCACATATATACCCAGACACGCACACACACATCCACAATATCACAAATACTCTTTAAACTTTTAGACCACTATAGGCACATTAATCGCACGTCAGTCAATAGAGCCAATTACTGCAGACCACAGTGTTTATCAGTCAATGCTATGGCTCTCCCCAGCCTCCTGCGTCCGTCCTGTGTCCAGAGCAATTAAACCCTCTATTATAGAATTCTGGAACAGTGAGGCTGTGGGTATAACATCGACGGATCCCTTTGGTGGCGCTTAAAGACTTCTCTATGTGTGGAATATTTAAAAAGGGGAGAGCACTGGGCTGGATTAGAAGCACCAGGCTTTCTTTATTTTCAGTCCCTTAGCACATAACAAATTGATCTTTGTAAATACATACAGTATTGTCTTTATTTCACACTAATGCGAAGGCTAGGTGTATGGCTATACTTTGAATCTTTGTTCTTTGTTTTGTTTCCTCGTCAAGGCACAGTAGTGGTAGTATGATAATTAATTCTGTACTGATCCTGCAGCCCAATTCTAGCTTGTTTTTCCTCCTTCATTGACCACACTTTTCAAATACAACACACACCGCCTTTTCCCTCTCTCTCACTCTCTCCTACACTTTTACCCTTTAAATAAAATGAAAATCTCAAAGAGAATAATTCAGACGTAGCCCACGGCTAAAAAGAAGAAGAGAGGGAGAGAATAGGAGAAGCTTGTGTGAGAGAGAGAGAGAGAGAGAGAGAGAGAGAGAGAGAGAGAGAGAGAGAGAGAAGAATGATTAAGAAAAGAAGAGAGGAGAAAGAAAGGTGTGGGGTTTTCGATATCTTTCATTTAACCATAGACTTGCAAGAACGTTCCGGACTACGTCTATGTCTCGACGGAATCAAAGGAGCGTAAAGTCACTGAGTTATTAACAGCGAACAACCTTTTGGCATTCGCGATCAATCCCTGTCTTTGTTTGTCTTTCAGCTCACTATATCTGGTTTGCTTTATTAGCTTTTCCTCAATCTTTTCTGCCTTATTGAGATGCCAAAGCGTATCTCCTTCTGCTGTTTTGAACCTAAACTAATGTCGTATTTAATATCCCTCTGCAATCAAATCAATAGGGGGCAGTAGAGAGCCTCTTACAACGGTCAGTCACTCTGGCCGCCGTCAGTCCGATGTAGGCCTATGTCTTTGTATTTCAATTGGGCGAAATTCTCTGAAACTTTTAACTCTTTAGTTGAGGACAAATGGTCAAGTTTGAGGTTACTTTCGGAGAGCTAATAAGAATTATCTTAAGTTGACATCATTGTGACGAAGCTGTCGAACCTTTAACAAAAAACGGGTTCCTTGGGGTTCTGATGTAATATCATTTAATTCAATATTCTAATGTTTCTCTAAATCACATTAATAAACAAATGTTTTTGGCTATGTGCTTGCATGAAATATATCTTCTTGCACGACAACTTTTGTCAAATATATAAGAAAAAAACAATTTGTATGCCAAATGCAAGAACTCTCCTACACTAACAGGAGGACTTAGAATGTGTTGGGCACAGTTATCCATCATTGCAGCCAAGTAACATTAACACATTCATCTTTATTTTTTATCACACACATTTATTACATTTTTTTATCTCTAAGTTATAAACTAAAATTTTGGAGCACAGCCTAGTTTTTTCTATAAAATAATAAAACTGCATTATATTAATCTTGTTAAGGTTATTATGTTGTCTAAGGTAATTAGTTGTCATTTTCTAAGGATAACAGATTAGAGGGGATGGATCAGAGAGTGATATTCATTGTTTACCATATGTGTTGAAATAGCAGAAGTACTATTTAGATACCGTAAAAGATGTCCAAAAAGTTTTGGTGCGGTGACACATCTATTTACAAAATGAGATGACAAGGCAAATTAGAAAACGAGGGGTAATTAGCTAATGAGGGAAACATTTTAAAAGGTAAATTAGCGACCAAAGTTAATTTTGTTTTTCACATTTCTTTCATTTTCTCTATAAGTACAGGCCCTACATAGTCATCCGGATAAGATCCCCCCCCCCCCCCCACACATGTCCTTCAAGCCTACCTCGTTCCCTTCCCTTTGTCCTATGTTGATCACTAGGCAAGGGATGACAGGGAATTAAGGATTGTTTTTTTAAAATACTTTCATAAACTGTTGTCTTATCATTTCATCACAGTCCTGTGTTGATTGGTTAGATTGTATTGATTGCTGTGTGTTAAAGCCTATCACTGCGTGTGTTTGTTTATCTATGTTCGGATGAATGTGAGCGATCATCCTTTTTATTAAAATTCTATGTACACAGTTGCCTTTGAGCGTGAGCGTAAGGGTCAACTTGTTTTCAGAATCCCGGGTATAAATGATGGATGTCACCCATTTGATCAATAATTAAATTCATACTTATGCAGATTTATTTTGGCTTACAATTATATTTAAGCTCCCCCTGAATATTAAATACACAAGAGTCAGCAACATCTGCCATTCAACTCACTGAGTCCTGCACTGTCTGAATCCATCAAGGATAGTTAATATGAACACAGCCTTAGAATGATGGAGGCGAAAATCGACAAGATGCACACATCATTTAAAATGTCTCATCAGACTCTGTGTCAAATTCCACTGCATCATTATCAGGGATTTAAACGACATGAATGTTGATGAGCCTAACCTCACAAATAAAGAGTTCTCCCTGGCCCACCATTGGTCCATAGCTGTGCTGGCCTAATGAGAGGGTGATTTTAATGAAGGAGGATTTCTTTCTCTTGGATTGGGTATTCAGCTCCACCCAAAAGCTTACTTCTGTGTTTGGAAGTTGTCCACTGTCTCGGTCTTTTGGTATTTTCCTCCTCTGCTTTCCCTCCCTCTCCCTCCCTCTCTGTCCCTGTCTCCTCTCCTCCCTCTCCTTCCGTTCATCTCTTCTCTCCCCCTCTCCTCTCCCTCCCTCTCTGTCCCTGTCTCCTCTCCTCCCTCTCCTTCGTTCATCTCTTCTCTCCCCCTCTCCTCTCTTCACCTCTCCACTCCCCTCCTCCCCTCCCCTCCCTCCCTCATCCGCTGTCCTGTCCTCTCGCTCTCTTTCTCCCTTCTCGCCTTCCTTCCCCCCTCTCCCTCCAACCCTCCCTTCCTCCTCAACTCTCCCTCTGGACTTGTGTGAAAGGCTTCTCGCCTGTCAAATCAATGGGGAGGCTTCAGGGAGATGATGGTGGATTTCTAGACTTTTTTGTTCAAATAAAGTCACAACTCTGTAGCGTTATAGTTTGACAGCTGTCTTCCAGCGTTAGAGCTATGAACAGTGTGTATGTGTGTGCGTGTGTGTGTCTGTGTGTGTGTGTGTGTGTGTCTGTGTGTGCGGCACTCCAGTGACATCATCAACCAAACTAATCTCGGACTCGGGAATGTACGACGTATGCAGGCGGCTCCTCAAATCAAGTCGAGGCGGGATGACAGTGTTATTTTCTGGTGACATTCCTATATTTCACTTAACTTTTCCTTTTTTATTCATTTAAGTGTGGAAAAGAAAGAGAGAAGGACGGAAAACGTTGAGCGGTTACACAGAGAGGTGACAGGACAAGCCCGGGGGATCGAGGGTCAGATCTAGTGCACATCACATTCACAAATGGTAGAGAGAGTGAGAGTGAGAGAGAGAGGGAGAGGGAGAGAGAGAGAGAGAGGGAGAGGGAGGGAGAGAGAGAGAGGGAGAGGGAGGGAGAGAGAGAGAGAGAGGGAGTGGGAGAGAGAGAGAGAGAGAGAGAGAGAGAGAGAGAGATTTTAAACTATGATGTGCAGTGCTCACTTTCCACAGAGCTCTCCTTTACAACTAGGCAGGGGGAGTACTGCTCTGTGCGGTTTGATGCCTAGCTGGGGTGCTCACCCGCTGGTACCGGTCACCGGGCTTCAAAACAGTTCAGACAGTCCATACAGTCCTGTTCTGTTCACACCAGAGCCTTAATCAGATTCCACAACTGTTTTTATCATTCAAATCTCGCCTTACAAAGGAAGGTAAGAACTGGTGCGGGAGGGACACATCCTCATGTTCAACATACAAGAGTCTGACAAACAGTTTTTCACTTCAGGTGAAAATAAAAGAATAAATACATAAAATAACATACAACGGTGATCCCAAATCACAATTTGCAGACCTTGGTCTCAACAGGGGGCCAGAGGGGAAGATTGAAAGTTAGAGAGAACATTAGGTGGGTAGCATTTCACACTCAAACACACACACGCAAACACAAAAACACACGCACACGCAGACACACACACACACACACACACACACACACACACACACACACACACACACACACACGCACACACACACACACCAGCTCCTCTGTTTCTCCAAGTGCTTCCTTCAGATATTGCTGGTATTTTGTGAACCTAATTGGCCGCTCGTCTCTAGTGCGCCGCTGTTGAAATTACTGGCGCTTAATGAGCCTGCCGGGGGAAACAAGAGGCCAGCGCTTGCAGGAAGCACCGCTCCTCAGCTCCCTGTTAAAGGTCACATGACTCCGAAAAATGCCACAACATAAGCTGAGGGTAGGGGGACAGGGTCACCTGTCACCTAGCAGCCAATCAACACCCGGGACCAGAGACTGATTCTCTGCATGTAATTGTATGCGCATAGATCTTCTGGGAAAGGTGACCAAAACCTTTTTACTAAAGTTGTAGTTTTTAACTGTTTAATAGGCCTTTTTAGGTCTGAGTTATTATGCCATTGTTTTTAAAGTGAACTCAAGCGAAGGTATTGAGTTTATGTTGAATCGATTATATTATGGAAATGCTTTTCATTATGCACTATTTAATTGTAATTTGTGGAAGAGCTAGTTTACTACATTTCAGAAAAGATCAGGACCTCACATTGTTATTTATGCCTTTTAAAATAAATTTTGTTTTTTTTGGCACGCTCTGTTGAACTACTAAAATGCATCATCTCATTTGAAGAAAATAAGACAAGGTCAATATGTATTTCATGGTCTTATTAATCAAGATAGTTTTAATTGTATTAAGACAACACCACATACTGTTGTTGGTATTGATTACAATAATAAGTACTGACATTTCAATTCTGTTAACCCTTCATCCCGTAATAGGTACAGCATCTCGTAGATATTCTCTACCTTTAAACACCCATCTTCGCCTTTTTATCTTTTCTATTTATCTACTGTGTGTTTTTTACTACGTAGATGAGACTCTCCTTGTCAGAGATGACCCCGTTGTACTGCCCATATGGCAATAAAGCACTTTGACTTTGACAGTGTACTTTGCAGGACAGCGGCATCACTGCAGGTGAGAACTAAAGTAAAACCAACAAGGTTATGGTATATGTGCCCCCCCGAACAGAATAATTGTATACACATGTGACCTAACACAAGAAGTGCAGGTCACAGGGGGGAGAAGGGGGCAGAAGGCAGAACTGGGCTTTTCATTTCAATCACCTGAGGGTGTACCTGGAGGAACCATTTAAGGATAGGAAGACCGTCTGAGGTCACACCTGATACTCTGCTGTACCGAGGGAATCCAGCTGCTATTACAATTAAAAGGTTTACTACGATTCATAGCAATACTGCGACATTCAACCAAGGTCCACCTTGTTGTCTCTTACTGACACTATAATACAAAACATCTCAAATCAGAAACAACAAAACTAGGGAAAGCTTTAGAAAGAGTTAATCGCCACTGATGAAGCGTAGAAATTTGTTAGAACGTAGAAACAGTTAGTTAGTAACTGTTTATATTTCGTTGCAGTAGGGTCACTATGCTGTACAACCAAAATACCAACACATTCAGGAACCATAACGTATTGCAGGGGAAAGGGGCCTCAATGCAAACGCCTAATGGGACCATTAAGGCTGGCTTCTTTTCTTTCCCCTTAACTAATGCCCTACACACTTTGTGATCCCAGCCCCACCTTTAAAACCTCTTATTTTAGTTCACACATTGATAAAAAAAAAGCAAGCTTTTGTGATTTGGAGGTTAGAGAAACAAACCATGGCCATCACCGCAGAGGAACACTGTCTTTATAATGATGAACTTTTTTCTTTTCAGTCTTATATTCTTCTCACTGGTTCTGCTGTCTGCCTCACACACCTGAAAAAAAAACTTGGTCCTCTGATCTCTTTCATCTTTCCTTGTCCTGTATCTGGGTCTTTTCTGCTTTTTTTCCTTGCCGACCAATGGTTGGTGAACTCTATCCTTGTCTCATGTAGTGTTTCATATCTATACAGTTAATAAGTTATTAGCTAGTTTAGTGGGGCAGGATAGTGTATTGACTCCCAGCCAAAAGATTCTGGTTTGGAATCCCGATGCCTGCCGTCTACCTGTCCTTGATTTAGATGCCCCACTTGCGCATTAACGAGTCCATTTGGATGAAAGGGTCTGCCAAGTTACTAAAAATAGTAATGCAATTATTAGAAAACCCCAAATACACCAAATAAGTTATAATCCTATGAGCAAACAATGCCCTTTGTCATATAAAAGTTATCCTCCTTTGAAAATTAGGCTTATTTCTAGGTAGCTGTCCAACAAGCCTTTGTAAAGGAAGCCCACTCTTCAGACCTTCTGGCAACACTGTGGCTTGATAGGTTTACTTCAGAGTACTACTACTACTACAGCTGGAAAGATTGTTTAGTAGATTCAATATGTTCCTGGCTATGCTTAACCTTCACAAGTCCAGTAAAGGGTTTATTCTGAGCCTCTTTATTGGCCTATACAGCTACCCATCATAATAAAGGTACAGGCTTTAATGAGCAGGGCTACAATTGAATTGAATTGAATTGAAAATGTTTTTATTTCGAACCAGTCAATTTAAAAAAAGCAATAATAAACAAAAAAATAAAATGGTGAAACAAGTGGACAGTTACAATAAAGTAATATTTACACACAATGAAAATAAACTGTCTAACACTTGCTTTACCTGGAATGTTTAATTCCAAGCAGAAGGGTCCTCAGTTCAAACCCCAATGGTCTAAACATCTTTGGAAAATGTGGCTATTCGCCTACTTACTGCTGAATGACGAATATTCCAAATGTAAAGTTGCACATCAACTTGTTATATGTGACACAGCTTTCGTTTGAAAAGTAGTATAAACGTGCACGGCTAGAAAAGGATGCTGAACCCTCAACATATACTTGACGCTGACACTGTTGTGTAACACACCTCACCTTGGATTCCACAATTCTGGCATGCTTTGTAAAAGCCCACACCTCGGCATTACACCAGCTTATTTGATTCTGTGTAAAAAAGGAAAGCCAGCTTAATGGCTGCTCTTTACAGCCTATTGCAGAATCTCTCTATAAAAGGTGCTGAAGGGAGCCCTGGGAGAAGGTGAAAGTGAGAGCATGCTCGAAGATAGACGGAGAGGGTGAGAGACAGGGTGAGGTTGCAGCCAATGAGGTTGGGACGGGCACAAAAAGGATGGAGGACTAAAGAAAGTATAGTGTTAAAGAAAAACTTATGACGGCTGGAGAAACGACAGCTTGGAAAAAAAAGGGAGGAAGGTTGAATAGAATGTGGCGGTGGATGTATGAGTCAAATGATTACCTGACTCAGTATGTGAGGTTGATATATCTATACATCTGAGAGCGGGAGAGAGAGAGAGAGAGAGAGAGAGAGAGAGAGAGAGAGAGAAGTTCAGGGAAATTGTTTAATTAACCTTTTCTCTCTTGTCTACAAATCAAATGTAATCTATTGCCGGGCCTTGTATTTCCAGTGCGTCCGAGAACTGGGGGTCGTGGGTAATCTGATCAAAAATGTTGCTCATTTTTTCACAGGTTTAAAATATGTGTTCTGTAATGAAATTCATAATTTGGGTTATTTCTTAGACACAATCAAGCATACCCCAATTCTGTTCCCTCAAAACACCAAAAGACAATAAAATGTGCCATGAGCAGTTGAACCCCTCTATGTTGATATGCACATTTCAAGAAATGCTGACATCAAAAGTAAATATATAGACAGTTATTTTGTTTTCAAACTTTTAAAGTACCACGTTATTTCTCCTTAATCAAGTATACAAGTACACAATACAAAATTTGACTGTGCAAATATAGCCCTTTTGAAGAAAGAGAGAGAAAAGGAGACAGAACGAAGACACAGCTTTGTTAAGGATTGAGCCTCTGCAGTTTTGATTTTGAAATAAAATTATGTGTATTAATATGTGTGTGTGTGTGTGTATTAGAATCTGTGTGAGTGTTTGTTTCTGTGTGAAGGTGTGAAGTAAGGGTTATTATCTCCACTATGTACCGTATATTTGAGCCTCCTCATCATCTGCCTCTCATTATTAGCTGGAAAACTCACACGGACACCTAGTTCATCCCAATCAATCATTGGGATGAACCACAATCAGATCACAGGAATCCTAGTCATTGGAATCAGATCAGACAAGCATGGCTTTGATTGAAGTTCTGGATGTAATTGACCACCTATTGCTAAACAGAAACAGCTCCATGCTTTTGATCGTTTCTGTCTTTCACATGAAAGCATATTTGATCAAATATGAATTATAGGTAACAACAGTATCAAACATATGAATTCAAACACCTTTTGTTCATTTGTTTCACGTGCAAGTTACCTGGATCAATTATGTGTATGTGTGTGTGTTTGTGTGTGTGTGTGTGTGTGTGTGTGTGTGTGTGTGTGTGTGTGTGTGTGTGTGTGTGTGTGTATATATATCTGCGTGTTTGTGTGATTTATCTACCTATGTTTAATGTTGACCAGTATGAGTACCAGGCAGCCAATAATCTTTTGGCTGAAATACTGTGAAGCCTTTTCTGAGATTTACTTTAAAGGGATTTAAAAGCACTTTTGCTTGGTTTTCCTTTTAGAAAAGGGCTTTTAAAGGGAGCTTATGAATAGGTTACGTACTCTGAGATGAAAACACATTATCTCATTTACCTCTTTACCGCAAAGTCCTTTTTTAGTAACTCACCCTCCTATTTGGTTTGTCTTTCCTGCCATTCCCAAGCTTTGAGCCCAAAGCACATGCTGGTTTCGAGATGGATTCAAAATATATTTTTTTAATTTTCATGTACCAAATAGCCGTGATTCTTATTTGAAGCAAGAACAAAAATATTAAACACCTTATATTTGCACTCTGTGTGTTCAGCTCAGACTCATGCATGCAATGGATTTTCAGGTTTTTTTGAGGGAGGTGCTTGAAAGGTTTCCAATACTTGGGGCTGAATGGAATCAATACAAAGTCAGGTGAAGTTGAATGTCTAATGGTTGAAGATTTAGGGAGTTTAATCGGAAAGCCTTGGAAGTCTTCCAGTTCTCATACATGCAAAGTTGCATCTCTAACGGCTGTTTGGCTATTTTCCAATTCTAACAGACGTCCGGATTCAGTGGTTCACCAAGGCAACCCGATTCACCTTACTGGTCATATTGGCTTCTTGCGTGGGGAAAACCTTCCAGAACATTTTGTTAAACCATGACATCTCAATCAAAAGGTTTTATAAACCTTATCTGGATAGTGAAATCAATTGCAGAACTAAAAATAATGCATTGTGTTATCATGGTTTTCAAATATTCTAGAACTAACCAATATGGCCGCTAGTTGAATACGTTTGATTGTTAGAATGCTGGAGGATGTCATTGAAATTTTTTAAAAAGTTGTCTCCAGTTACTCCATGAGAAAAAAAAAAAAAATCTGATACCAAGTATTGCAAAGTATTACATGTGAAAAACAATGTTGTCGCGGACAGATGGCTCATTTAAAACCCCAAGAGTCCTGGCAGTCCTGATACAGTCTTCTAGGCCATTTGGGATCCTTAGAGGCCCTTGTTGGTCCTTGCGGTCATTTCAGAGTCTCCTGTAACCCTCCAGATATTTCTTGACAAAGGAGAAACTCTTCACATTAGTACTGTTGGAACCTCACTTAGAGCCTTTAAGGGCAAATAACAATAACCCCTTGGGCTCCTATGTAGACCCTGCCAACTTTGGTAGTTGTGGATGTGAGGACCTCTAAATTGTAAATTATACATAATATAGTAATGTTTGTGAGAAAGATAACAGGTTGCGAAAACAAGAAAATAACACTCATGTCCTTTAACCTCTCTTCTCGATCTTTCTGCTGATGGCAGAGATAGGATGGGTTTCGTCGTCAAAAGGGCTGACATTCAAACTCAATTTGCACTGTTCTCCGCTTGAAACACACACACGCACACTCACACGTAAATATGTGTCATTGAAGAATCATTTTTTTCAGATGTAATCACAATGGAGCCTGCACAATAGCAGTTCTCCAGTATAATACAAAGAATGCCATGTTTAAACTATTTCCAGAGTGCCAGTATATGAAGTACAGAAGACTGGAGATAGAGAAAACACTTCTGGAAGTGGAAAGGTCAAACTCTGTCAGTGAGACAAGGGGGTCTTGGGAAACAAGAAACAGACAAGAAGATCAACAGCTAGAGAAAACAGACAAACAATGGGTGCAGTGCACTCAAATAAAAAAAAGTCTGATATTAACGGAAACTTTATTCATATCCTATAAATCAATATGCTATTCCCCCATGACACAAATTTACTTTTGACTCCATAGCTGTTATAAAAGAGTCTAGCACAGAAGCTCTAGTTAAAATCTCCTATTATATTAAAGTAGTTGTTTTGTTTTTTCACCACATGGTTGAAGGGCTATTATTCTTTCCACATGCGCATGGTCTCTTCATCGTCAAGGAGGCAAATGTTATGAACCTGTAAACAAGAGCAAACGTAACGTCTTTCCTCTCCCAGTGTGGGCAATTACGTTTGCAGCACAAGGAAAACGCAAGGGAAAAATTCAATGCCATGTAAGTCTGGAAGTCGCACACTATAAATAATATTGACATGAGGCCTGATATCGCTGCTATTTTCCTTATGTTGCTTATGTACTTCAAAAGATTGAATAGACTTAACATTGTCATATACAAACAGCTGATTCGACTGGAGCTTGCCAATCGAATATGATGTGTAACAAGCCTTTAGTCATAAAGACACAACATGCTTAAAGTAATAAAAAATGCGGAAATAAGGTTACGCTGAACAATCCAACTCTTTAACTGTTTATTTGTTTTATACATTTTTAACACTTACAATTTTTGTGTACCGCTACCATGATAGAACTGACCCAAATAAATCCCCTTACAGTGTCAACAGTTTTCAAGTGCACAACAAAATAAAGCTTTCAATGTGAAAAGACACTGTGTGTGCAGCTTAACGTATTACACCCTACAGACATAATACCTGATCCGCTATTCACCAGTAAACACGGCGAAAAGCTTCAAATGGACAAAACAAATTCCGGAATGCACCACCTAATCTGCGTGTTCCATGGCAACATAATCATGCATAATGGCGGGTAACACAAGCCAATGCATTACAATGAACACAACACTGCGTTTTCCAAATGCTGGTTGCTTCAGGGTGGAACCTAGGCCCATTAATTCTGTCACATTCCACACAGATGGTAGCTCACGCTTCTGGTTTGGTATCAATGTTGCTCATAACCCAAGAACCTGTAGGAAAATTCACACAGACACACACACAGACACACATACAAACACACACACACACACACACACACACACACACACGCACAAATACACACATTCACACACACACAGACACACACACAGACATGCACGCACACACAAACATCCGCAAAATGACGTGTTAAAAGCCACAAAAAGCCAAAACAAGAACTTTCTGAAGATGGCATTCCTCTAATTTGCATGTGAATCATTCAACGAGATCCATCTCAAAGGCATGTGGTATATACAAACTGGACAGAAAGACTGCCGGTTCACTGGAAATCCGGTATTAAGGACGTTGAGAAATGTTGTTGACTGCGTTAAATGGAGGGTCACACATTGCTGCCGGATGGTGTGAAGGCTAAGGCACGCTTGCAGAAAAGACTTGACATTGAGGCGGTTTGTTTTGACATACTACATTGGTCTAGTTGCCTTAAATAGTTTTTCATGCCTTGTGTGACCTAATAAACAGAAATTTGTTTACTGTGCTCTTTCACCAGAGCACTGTAGACACTTTATGTGTTTTTTATGAGCAGCGAGTTGGATGGCACAGGTGTACTGAACTTGTTTAGGTTGTTACAAGCTGTTTAAGTCGGCCTCATCACTAATGGGTAGTGCCTCAAGTCTGTTTGTGTTTTGGTATACTTGACCTGTGGTGGTGGAATTACAAAGAAACAGATGAATGAATAAAAAAAGAATGAATGAACAGTTGTATTAATTATTGAGTTAACTCCTGCACTTACATTAACGTGTGTCAGCAATGAGTTTACTCCATTGCCAACAAAGGGGATATAATAACCTTTTCAACTCAGCCAAATGTAATGGCAAAGCAAAAAGCTTTGCCATTACAGGTCTTCCAGTACACATGAACAACATCAGTCATAATGTGTAATATCAATTTTCATTCTTCCAGTACACATGAACAACATCAGTCATAATGTGTAATATCAATTTGCATTCTTTCAGAACTAACTAAACCTTTAGCACAGAGCCAGGAAGTCTGCAGACAGGTAAACAGGTTTTATGATTCTTGCATGATTTGTCATATCCATAATCAGGGATACGTCTCATGAATGTTGCTTTCAGTTTGTTTTTGACATTATGTTCCGCAGGATTTATACTCTGTGTGGTATGCTATCAGTGCCTTCTGTGAATAGTTTCTTTATTCCAAATGGATATACATGGATAGCCATACTGGGCTATTTCTCATTGCATATGTCACCTGCACTTAAGTAGTGGAATGTTCCACATGGTGAATACAATCCCAAGGTACCTGAACTTCAATTCAATCTCTTTCACATCATCTCTTTCCTTATTTTTCTCCATTACTCACCCACGCACGCCGGCACGCACAGACAAAGTATTGAAAGAGGACAGGGAATAAGTGGCAGACACTCCTGAATATTTATAGTCACCATTCTGATGACACAAAGCACAAACCAAGGGTTATCTCGATAGGCAGAAACTTTGTTTATGCTTCTTCCCCTGGCTCTGACTGAATTGTGAAGACAATGTTGTACCCGGCCATGGTATAGGTAGTAGGCATCATGACAGCAGAAAACAATACAAGTGTCCAAGGAATGTGTAACAATGCCGTCTAGTTCTTGAAAAAGGGACCTTATCGAGAATGGGTTTGGAGAACTGCAGGTCAAACAAATAAAAATTAACATTAAATAGATAATTCATTGTTCAAAAGAGCTGTGCTGGGGAAATACTCTGTCCAACAATGGTCCAGAGGCCGTTACCAGCAACATTTTTATGAAACAGCCTCCATCCTTCCCTCCCTCTGTCCCTGACTCCCTCCTCCCACCCTCACTCCTTTCCTCCCCATCTCACTCCCTCCTTCCCTTTCTCTCTTCTTTCCTCCCTCACTCATTGCCTCCCTCCCTCACTCCTTCCCTTCCTCAGTCCCTCCCTCGATCCTTCCTTCCCTCACTCTTTCCTTTCCTCACTCGCTCCTTCCCTCCCTCACTCCTTTCCTCCCTCACTCCCTTCATCCTTCCCTCCATCCGTGTAAATGTTTACATAACCTTGAATTTATTAATTGGATAATAAAGTTTACCTTGACCTTGACCTTCTCCTAAGATACTATTCCCCCCTCATTGTTCGCTCTATGAACACTTGGAAGCAATTAATTAGACATAGTATAGGGGGCGGAAGAGGGATACATACCATGGAGATGGTCTGTGGAGAAAAGAGGATATTTTACTTCTCTAAAATGAAGGTCAAAATGTAGACTCAGCTCATTAGTGACCAAGGTAATGCTTAGAAGATTAGCTGAGTCGATTGTTGAAGAAAATCAACAGCTGACTTGATTGCGAAATCTGGAAACTGAGTACAGGCAAGTTTTTTAAGTCGGTATTTAAATGTTCTGGATTCTATTGGAATAGTGTATTAGTGCGGTCATACCCAATTTGTCTTGAGTTGTACCACTAAATCCTTAGTGGACCACCTTATATCCAAACAGTCAAAGATATAGAAATACACATGAGGTGGCTGAGCAAAGAGGCCCCCACGCCCCCTTTATACACAACTATTACTGCAACGCTTTTTATGATATGTTTATTTTCAATCATTTATATACAGTTGATCTATTATCATATATTTGTACATTTCAAGAATAAAATCCCACCTACCAACTGCAACCAGTACCATAGGTTCTTTCCTCACTTGGTTTTTGGAAGTTTCTCCATGCCCAAATGAGACAGCCAAGGGCTTGGCTAGGCCTGGCGAGCCCATTAAGTTTATAATCATGATGAAAGTTTCTACAAATAAACAGATTTTCTTCTCAGCAGTTTTGTAGTGTTCCTGAATCCTCGAACGCCAGACTTCCAAGTCGAAAGTCGAAGATCTCCAAGCTTTCTTGCGGCATTTCTCGAAGACACGCCACCTTTTTGTCTTCATTTTTCGAAAATCTGAGAGTAGACCGAGACCAGTGATGATGCTCTCAACAAAATAGCTGCACCCGTGGAGAGATTTGGAGGTCATTTTAATGTCGATTTCAAACGCTCTTACACACTTGATTACATTGCTACTTTATTCTGGTCACCAATTTACACATTGTATGGTCTTGCTGTGCGTGCAATACAATGACAATCCTAAGAAAGGAAATTGTGGTCATAGCAATCTTACCGTATTCTTGCTTGCCAAACTAATAAAACAATTCAAATACCTATTGCATGCTTATTAAATGTATACTCTGTTTGAGTTCATTTCCCTCAAAAAGTAGTCCCCTTTAATTACGATTGATCAAACATGGAATGTTTTGGACACCTCAAAGGGTATTATCCCGCTTATGGTCACTTGCCAAAGAAAAGAAATGGAGATCATTCATTTATATTTCCATGCGTTTTACAATCCAAATATAACGTTTTTCAGAAGCCATAATTTAGTTTCCCTGGTAACACCTGAGGGTTTGACTAATAGCTGGAACAAACATTACCCTCCCGTAAGGTTCTTATGAAACGGAAAAGTTGTTAACTCCTCCAGTAAATAGGACGGTCCTTAGATACGACTTGGCAATGGGAGGTATCCTAGTCCGCTCAGCTATGAGCCAGAGAGCTAACGTTATGCATTATACATATTAGCCTTTATACCACAGATACTCTAGGGTCTATAGCATATAACCACGTTTTGTGATGACAGTTTGATGCATTTTTCACAATTAACCAGCTCTCGTTTTGAAGGCTGAACAGACTATTTGACTGGAACTACTTAGCAAGTGTCCACATATCAGGGATTAATGGACACCCTGCAGACAATCAGAATCGAGTATTCCAAAAAATACAAGCAGCGTATTGATCTACTATTTGATGACGCTTTGCTCATTCAGTATACAGTACAACCGACAAGTCAGCGGGCAACCTGCCTGGTTAATGCTCTCCTCCCAGCCAATCAGAATCAAGCATTCTTAAACGAAATAGAATAAGGGATATTATTCATATTCACTGAGATTAATAACAACGTTACAACAATCATTTGATGGTTACTTACTTTCTAGAACTTTTTCGCTGTTGAGTTTTCTGGCCTGTCGTGGTCTGACTTGTAAAGCACAAAATACAGGCCAGACTGTGCAAGTGTTTGTGTCAGTTTAAGTGTGTGTGTGTGTGTGTTTGCATGTTTGTGTGTGTGTGGGTGTGTGCATGCAAATCATTGATTTCTTCTAGCATCATAATTGAAAGAAAGGAGTAACTAAATACAACAGAAAAATACCTGAGATGTTGGTATTCAGTAGCGAAAGGAAAGGGTCTACATTGGAGGTTATGGCCAAGAAATAAGATGAAGTAAAGTAAACAATACATCTGAAACACAGAGATTTGTGTATTTGTGAGTTGGAAGCAACTAACCGTCTCATTTCACATCCAGTGTTTTGAGTCTACGTCAACACGGTTGCTTTCAATATATTTTTGTGTGTTGTGTTTATGTTTGCATATATTGTTGTTTGTCTTACTGTGATCAATCGACAGAGAAAACACAGAGAAAATAAAACATACTAGAGAGAGAGAGAGAGAGAGAGAGAGAGAGAGAGAGAGAGAGAGAAGAACAGAAGAGCTGATAGGAGGTGTAAGCCTACTTCGCTCTATATCCTACTCTATTCTGTTTGTCTATCTCTGTATTCACTCTGTTTGTGTGTCTACCCATGGGTCACCTTCAATTATTTTCCCACCAGCCAGCCGTGTCCTATTGCAATGAAGTAAATGCTAGGGTTGGGTGATAGCCATTGTTTACAATCGTTAAAATCTGTCCCCAAATTCTTTTTAAAAAGGTTTACAGTTCAACCGTCCAGAATATTCAACTTGTATAACTAAGCAACTATGCATCTTATAATGTGTGTTTCTGATGTGATGTCATGAGCTACTACACAGCATTAATCTTTCCATAAATCGAGGTTTCATAAGGGCTGTCAGGTTATGGTCAGTCGGTCGATTGTTTGTTCAATATGCACTTCTTCGACCAGATTCTCATTGGTCGGACAATCGCTGGTGTAAATTAAAAAAGTGCTTATTTTATTAATTTTTCATTAATTTGAGGGGCAGGAAGGACATATGCTAACCTGTGACAGGCTATATTGTGTGAGAAATAAAATAAATAATGAATAAAAATAAGATTGAAGGCTCCGTAGTTTCTGAAGGCTCCGTAATCGTATGGTTTGAAAGACTGTAAGACTTAAAACGACTTACACAACTTTGACAATGTTGACTAGGTGAAACTTACTAAAACTTACTGAACATTTATTCAGCTCCAAACAAATTTAGACCAAATAAGTCATCGTTCTGGCAGCATTTGGTTGAAATTGTCGACAGTAAATAAAGTATGTAAAATTATAATCTATATTTGTATTGATATTATCACCTACTATCCTTTTGCTTTTATTTATGAGAAGCACATTGTATTGCCACTGTATGGAAGGCAACACTTGCCCTTATCTAAAGCTGGTTTACCAGTACAAAATGTTTTAAACTGAGCAAAGTCAATGCCAACAGACGGTTACAACGTCAATCAATAGTAAAGTATGTGATATGATGGTTGATTCTTTTATATTTACTAAAACTTCCATGTTCCGCCATGTTCATGTGCGTCACTAATAAACAATACGTCACCAACTGGGCAACTCTGGTATCAAAATCTGGCCCCAGTTGCCGAACGGAAGTAGAATCAACAGAGCGTTATGAGGTGTCGTTCACGAGAACTTTCTGAAGTCGCGAAAATGTATTTCCCATAATTCCCAGCGATATGAACGCACCATAAGTCAAATGTTTTTTATTTGGATGAATACATCCCTAGTAATAATTTGGACCCTTATTCTATAAATTGACTCTTACATTTAGGGCATTTAGCAGACACTTTATCAAAAGCGACATACAATAAGTACAGTCGTCAGAAGAAAGAAGAATACATACAATTCAACTATATAACCACGATATACCAAATCTATGTCAGATGTGTCATCTAGGAAGCACTTCAAAACAACGATGTCTGGATAGCTCTAAAAAATTAACCCCAGGCTTCAGTGTCTCTTTTTGCCCAGAATACGCATGCCGGCATTGTTACGGAACTACACACTGTGTCAGATGTAGGCCTACTTCAGTGTTCAGAATTATGTGTTTTGACAGCTGTGACCCTGGTACAGTCCCTGTGTGTAGGACACTTTAATACACATGGGCCCTGCGTGTTTTGTCCTGTCATCCATTACACACGTGTTGTTATTTGTGTTAACATCAGACAATTGTCTTTGGTTGCAATTGTTTTCGGCAAAACATTGTGTTTTAGGTTTAACATAAGCTAAAGATGTATTATGATAATATATATATATAAATATATATATATATGTATAGAAATGTATCTGTTTCTATTTGACAAAAACTATGACAAACAACAAAATAAACAACATGTTTTGCGTGTAATTAATGGGAATATAACATAATATAAAATATGCTTAGCGCAAATAACTATTGACCAAGCTGAACATAAACATCCATCCTGTTGCATGAACGAGGCTCTGCTTGCCAAGCCCAAGATGCAGTAAATATGATATATTATCCCAACACCATGTAATTGTTTGTTCCAAGCTGCTGTATCAGGGAACACCTGGAGATATGAAGTCAAGATAGCCAGGGCAGGACAGGATTTACAAGACATTAAGGAAGTCTTTGCCGTTCTTCAGATGACCTTCAGATTGTACTATCTGTCAAGCTCATCTTTGTGTGTATGCTATGGTTACATCCTATTGTTAATCGTTAAATGGTGCAGCGGAACAGCTGGGTTAAAATGCGATATGCCATGCTTAAATACATATTATTACATTAAATAATAATTAAAATTGTTATTATTGTTTTTTTATATATTATTTTAATTTAAGGGAAAACTAGAAACAACATATTTGATAATGAAAACAGTATACGTGAATATCAGACTACTCATCAAATGTCTGAATCATATATAATATACATCACAGTGAAGGAAAGACAGAGACAGAGACAGACACACACACACACACACACACACACACACGCACATGCACACACACACACACACACACACACACACACACACACACACACACACACACACACACACACACACACACACACACACACACACACAAACACACACACATTTAATAATAATCAAAGTGTTTTTATTGATTTTCATATTCAAACATCAGACATCCCATACAAAACAAAATAGTAGGACTCAAAACATACAGCGCAAGTACAGGACAGTACACAGACAGAACAATAACAAGACAGATCCTACTACTAGACATCAGACATACCCACCACCAAAAATAAATAAATAAAATAAAATAAAATAAAATAAAAATAAAAATAAAAAATAAAAAAAAGGGGGGGGGGGGGGGGGGTTCAGAAGCTGCCAATTATGTTGGAGCAGATGAAAACTCACGTTCAAAATAGGAAATAAAAGGCTGCCAGACCTTAGAATATCTCTTAGTGTTGCCCTGCAAAGTAAATCTAAGATGTTCTAATTTCAGGTGTGCCATCACCTCCTCTACCCACCGTTTGTGTGTTGGCGGTGCTGCCTTAATCCAGTTAAATAAGATCAGTCTCCTGGCCAACAATGAAGAGAATGCTATTGCTTTCCTTTGAGCAATCGTCAATTGTGTTTCCCCTGGTGCCACACCAAAAATGGCTGCCAGAGGGCTGGGCTCTATATTCTTGTCGTAGATGGATGAGAAGGTTTCAAAAATGTTGGTCCAAAACTCTTTGAGCCTGGGACAAGACCAGAACATATGGCATATGTTGGCTGGCACCTGTTTACATCTAGGGCAAGTCGGATCAGCTCCCTGGTAAATTCTTGCCAGTTTGTCCCTCGTGAAATGAAGTCTGTGTAACACCTTAAACTGTATTAATCCATGTCTAACACATATAGAAGAAGAATGTATTAGTTCTACTGCCCATCTCCATTCATCATCCGATATGTCCAACTCTAATTCTTCCTCCCATTTCCTTTTTATGTAATCAAGGGATGGGGAAGCCACCCTCTGGATATTCACATAAAGCATAGAAACTGTCCCTTTAAGAGTCGGGTCCATGTCCAATAGCCCATCTATCCACCCACTCTGTGGTAATTCAAGGGATGAGGAGAATGTCTTTTTCACAAAATCTCAAATCTGAAAGTACACACACACATTTAAAAGCTGTGTTTCAGACACTGGATCACACACACAAATACACACATACACACACATACAGCGATACAGTGATACAAAGATAGACAGCTTTTCACATGAGCACTGAAGGCTTACCACACACACATCAATTGACAGAAAAGATCGACCAATCATAGGCAGGTACAAAGAATGGCCAACAGGTCATCAAAGCTAATGTCTGCAATGATTGAGGTGTGACATGAGGTGTGGGTGGACTGTGATGTCTGGTGACAGGAAGACTTGGAGGGGAAAACACATCAATGAGTAAAATCCACTCAGATAGACAGAGGTCTGGACAGACACATGGAGACAGGGGAGACACAGAGATAAAGAAGGATAGGACAGACCGGCGGACATACAGTCAACTGGATGGACAGGCAGGATATGACACGTCACTCACACTGTGAAAATTGTATTACCATCAGAGCGAGAGATATCTATTCTAGTGGCAAGCTCAAAATAGGTATCATGGTAATATCATATTACGATGATATTGTTAAGGCTCCTGCAAATAACAGGCGTTATTGTATATGCATGATTAAAGAATCAAAGGAGTGACTAAATACAACAGAATATACGTTGAGCTAAATGCATTATTTCTATCATGTTAAGAACAAGTCTCCATTACCTTTAAATTAAATATGCATGAAATATAATTAAAGTAAGTAAAGGTGAACATGATTGACAGTATACACTATTTAAATGATACACAACTATTTATCATTATACATAGGTGACTTAGTCACTTAAGTGACTAAAGGGTCCTGAGGAGTCCCATGCACTCTGTACTTGGGGCTAGGTTGAGTCCCGAGTGTGAGTCCAGATACATGAGATGGTGAATAGGAGGTCCTTCTGTGGGCCGTTGGTTCCCCCCCGGATGGGTGGGCTCCGTTGTTTTAACCGGAAAGACGTGAGGTCCGGGCAGGAAAATATGAAGTGCTTGCCGTTTGATGTGATAGCTTCAGATTCTTCTTTGTTATTCCCGAGGGAAATTGTTACGGTCACAGACACTCTGCCCAAAGTTAAAAACGGATCTGTTGGGCGGCATAGGCCAGCATAAAATAAAACGAGCAAACCACTTTGCGGCTTCAATAGTTTTTTGCGTAAAATCTATTTTATGTAGCTGAAGCTTTTGTCCAAAGCAACTTACAATTGTCCAGCTTACACAGAAATGCAAGAATCCTGCAAGCGCATTATATTTATCAAATAAGTGTTACATTTTAGAATCTTTTATGGGCCAAGACGCAGTTTGAACAGATGAGTTTCAGCCTGCAATGTGCAGGGATTCTGCTGACCTGACCAGTTCCACCATTGTCAGGACATTGTTGGGCTGGGCCCCCGCCCCCCCCCCCTGATTGGCGGTGGCAGAGCCTAAAGGATGGGCTGGAGAGGATGGTTTGACCATGTCCTGGATGTAGGACGGGCCTGAGCCATTCCCAGCAGGAAGTACCAGTTAGTTGAATTGGTTTGGAGCAGCCACCGGTAACCAGTACAGGGTGCAGAGGAGTGGTGAGATGGGGGAGAACCTCGGTAGGTTAGGGGTCTGTATTAAGTATGGATATGCTATAAATTAATACATTCATTGATTAATAACTTATTAATAAGCTACAGTGAAATACTTATAGTTCAATTTATGGACTCCTTTGCTACTCCTTGCACTGTGATATTAAAGAGAATCAGTAGCATATGTTAATGAGCTGCTCCTGTCTGGTCAAGCCCATAATGACCTGCAAATTAAAATATGTCCTTACACACCCATACACACTCAACAGACACACTTATGCACATAGTCCGAAGGAACTTTTGCAAAGTTTCAGGTTCCAAACTCTGAATAATTTGTGTTTGTGTGTGTGTGTGTGTGTGTGTGTGCGTGTGTGTTAATGTGTGTGTGTGTGTGTGTGTGTGTGTGTGTGTGTGCGCATGGATGATATCAATGAGTTGACATGAGAAAGATAGTTTGTCAATGTTCCCCTTCCATTAAGCTCTGCTCATATTTCCATAAGCTCCTTCCAAGCGCACATTTTAAGGTTTTGATTCACAAATCACTGAATTTTTTCTAAATATTAAATATCTTCGGAAAACTGTGTGTGTGTGTGTTTGTAAGTGTGTGAGAGAATATGTCCTGGTTATTCACTGAATAAAAGGAAGAAGGAACAGAACACAAACCAGAAATAAATAAGAAAAAGCAGTTCCAGATTGTGTGTGTGTGCGTGTGTGTTTGTGTGTCAGTGTGTTGCAGAGTGCCTGTGTAAGTGTGTGTACACGTGTTTGTGAGTGCGTGCATGAACACCTGTTAAAAAATAGTTTGTATGCTCAATGATTAAGTGTCTTACCTGACAGGTGTGTACTGTGTATTCGTGTTTTTACCTGTCCTCTCTGGGTAGGGACCGACAGAATACTTCAGAGTATATTTCCCAGGGCAAAGCGAAGAAAGGTACAGAGGAAGAAAGTGACAGTGAAATCATTTCATTTCACAGAGAAGCCAAACAAGTTTGCCTGCAGCAGCACTAGCGGCCTCACACTAATTCTCCTCATATATAAATGGAATCCGTGGTCCATTAGGGTCCCAAACCCTTGGCTTATCCCCGAGATTTTAATTACAGACGAGTGTGGACTCCAGCTCCAGGGCTTAGTGGGCCAAGTGAGATCTGCACCACGCTCTAACCAGTGGAGAGGAACTCTTGACTCATCTAATTGGGTCATCACACGTGTGTTGTTCACGTAGCGTCCGGAAAATGAGGATACGGTTAATGAAACATATTAAATGCAAAGGAGCATGTGAGATTTCGTGTCGAGTTAGGATCGTCATGGTGACGCCCTTTATTCTTTTAACGTTTGTACATGTGTGTGTGTGTGTGTGGGAGAGAGAGAGAGAGAGAGAGAGAGAGAGAGAGAGAGAGCGAGAGAGAGAGAGAGAGAGAGTGAGAGAGAGAGAGAGAGAGAGAGAGAGAGAGCGAGAGAGAGAGTGAGAATGTACAAAGGTAATACAACTGAGACAGACTGAGTTAAGAATATACATTTTCTTTAATCTTACTTAATAAGAAGTATGCAATGTGTCATGAAAATAATCAAACCTTTCTATCGTCTACCTTCTCATCAATCTTACTGAGGAGATTTTCCAACCCAAGGGGGAAAAAAACGAATGTAATTCAAATAATGCAAAGACTACAGGTCGGCTCCACGGGCGACGCGGGCTCGACAGCTGAAGGGGCTGTCTGTATGACCTGCTCATTGCTATGCAAGCTCTCTGACCACGCACTGCCCCTTTCATTATTCATCGAATAAATTACCCATATGCCAGTCGAGTGGAGTCGTGGCCCGCCGGTTGGGGCTCGGTAGCTTCAAAGGGCCACTCCCGCCGATCCCCCCCAACCTCACCCCCGTCGTGGAAATCCTCTGGGCGGCTGGGGGTCTTAACAGCCCCGCTGCTAGGTGTATATGTGTTTCCCTGTCGCTAGGTATATATGTCTAACCCTCTCCGTGCGCCCCCGAGTGAATGGCAGGGCTACGGTCGTTATCACAGGTGAGAAGCACAATATGGAACGGAGCTCCGCATTTAAACGAGGTGACGTGGCTCGGGCAACCTTTATTCATATTAGATGAACAGGTGAGGGTGAGGTGGAGGTCCGCCGGCAAGATGCTTCCGGTGCGCTCGTGGTTTTAAACTTTGGGGTAATGTGAAATATAATTTTCATGAACCTGCTGGAATTTGACAGCCGGTCAAGATTTGTATTTTTTCACACCTGACAGATGTGTCAGATGTCAAACTCACAGCTCCCTTGTTACAGAAAAACGGCTGATGCTTTCGAGGCGTGTTCAAATGAAATAAGCCTGACTCTAAAGTCTTAAGGCCAAACTGTAGACTCAGCTCTTATCACAACATTTCAGGCTACTACATATGTCTTAACCTGCTGTTTTCAAGCTTGATGCAGCACTGTTTTTGTGATGTTGTGAATGTACAAGTGGTGTACCATTTTGCTTGTGCTGATGCTGAGTCGTTCACACAAAAACAAACTTAGCAAACGACCCCTTGGTTTAAACTACTGCTGCTCTGCATTCACGTCTGGCTGCTCAGATCCTAAAGCGTTCTTGCACTCGCATCTGGTGGAGTTTCACTTTATTTCACAGCACCGAAATAGACCAATACCTCTGCTGTATGAATAAATGTAAATGTCTACTAAACAAAGATTCAAATCAAAAGGGAAAGAACACTGAGACTATCATTCATGCAAGTATCAGCTTGAGGACAATAATAGAGAGCAGATAAAGTAAATGTTACTATTACCATTTATGCATTTTGGCAAATATAATTACAATACAGATTAAAACCTAGGAAGGGGGACTTTTTTAGATCTAATACCGAATTGACCTTTCACAATCTATTAAATTATTTGTGGGGGTTTATTATTTCAATCAATCAAGCAGAAACATATGAAAAGTTTTTTTGGTCATTTTGTTTTGACCTACCGAGAAGTGTGCGTTAGAATAATAACTCTCAGGGTCATTATTCTCGCCGTGGTCCCCCTGGATTCACTAGAGATAAATGTGCCTTATTTCTGCTCTACAAATGCCATTGCAGATTGCTGCTGCTACTGCGGTAATTGGCACTTAGAGTCAACGAGAACAATGGAAGACGTCAGTAACAATTAATGTGGAATAAAATTGAGCTAAAGCACCAGGTACACATAAAGAGCTAACAGGAAAATCTAAGCAACCCTAATGAAAGAATTTAATTACATGATTAAATTAGTTGTATTAATGTGATGGATAATATATTATGTAAATCAACGCTATACGACCAAGCATGCTCCATACCAAAGTTTATTTTTTGTCAAAATTATATTTTTCTAATTCAATCCGTTTCAATTATGGCTTCATTCAATAAGTTAAATTAAATGCATACTACAGGGAAAACACCTTTTGTCAATATTAACCAAGTGTTGAATGTGTATCACATTAATCAACATGAGCATCGGAGGTCTTGCCAAGCTAAGCAATGCTAGCAATTAACAAATTACAAAAAATAAATAAAAGGTCCCGAAGAGGGGTGTGTGACTTGAGGGTGAGGCTTGGAGACAAGGTGATACCGACAGTGGAAAAAACAATGCAGTGTTACAGGCCTTTCGCACATACTTTGAGAGTCTGAACTTCTCCATAGAATCCCTGCTGGCCTCTATGTGTGAACAGAAATGTCTGAATCAGGAGTTAAATCTACCAGTCCTGTAGTCTAAAGTCCAGAAAATCGGAGAGTCTGCGGTAATCCTCGAGTGAGTGGGTGTGTTTCTGACGTGTTGATGACATTTCTATCATGCAAAAAACGTGAGTCATATCAAACAAGCAAAGGGTGAAGAAAAACGAAGCCATGAAACAAAAAAAAGAAGGATGAATATAGTATCAGTTCCAGAATAGTATTTTGGAGAACAGTGTAGCTAATGCGTCTTAATAAATACAATATTGATACCGCCCAAAAAGAGTCAGTGTGAACGAGTTAGCCTCACCCAGCATCCACCATGTGTCCACTGCATACTTTTTGTGTCACATCCTGCCTCCTACATGCTCTTTCTAGGCACCACCCCTCGCCTAGAGTATACAGAGTATCCTCGATATGTGTGATCATCTCATGCGGCTTGTATTCTGTTGTGTGTTGCATGTGTGAAAGGTCAACTCATCTTCGCACACCTGTGTCTCCGGAGTTCATCCTGAGTTCATGCTGCAGGCCTATTAGTATATACCGCTTTACAACCTGGTCACTTAGCAGATGCCTTGACATTAAGGAGTGGGTAGTTGCTAGGCACCTTGCCCATTGATGTCCACAAGAACAGTACTTCCGGCTGGGAGCCACTAGATGATCCGCTTATATCCTATATTTAGACTTTATAAAGTTCCCATAGAGTGGCTGCAAACCCCTTCAGACAAAGAAAGCATCGTACGTCGGTATAGATCCAGCATTACGGACGAAAATAATTTCACTAATTGACATCTCACCCCTCTTTATCGTGTTTCCTGCTCGATTGCTCCAGATCTCCGACTGAATGGCAACGCTCCTGGCCATCCATTGTACACAGAGCAGAAGGACAACATAAGAGGAAGAGTACTGGCCATTCAAGGGCGGGCCAGCACCAGGCTCCAGACATACAAGATAATATGCCAGCCATTCGGGCCCTATGGGTGGGCTAGTGGGGGTGTCTGAGTGTATAATGTGATTTAGATGAGTTTCTGGAGCTGCTGGTGTGTCAGCGCTGTCCCGCCAACGCCTAGCCTCCCAGCACGCCAGAGACAGCCCCTCATTACACACTCTGCCACCATCATCAGCCTCCACGCCAAACCGGCGTCCCAACGCCAGTCAGCGTGACGTGTTTTGACACCGCGGCGCCAGGCTTCCGGTCCTGTCAGCTGACGACGGGGAGGACATGGTGATGGTGGGGGGGGTTTAACCCTCGAGGTTCCTCCAGATGATGGAAGAAGGTATGGGGCATGGATGACAGATCCCCGAATAGATGGAGTGACGTGGTTATTTTACCACGGTTTGACTGCCAATTAAGAGACGATATGTGTGACTGTGTTAACATTATGGAGAAATGGAAGCACCTGATTCAATGGTTTGTCTTTGCTGCCTTTGGTTTTTGAGTGGGTTTTCACTGCTGATATTATTCTGATATCTTCCTGACATCGTTTCACACCACTTTGGTCCCCCACCACTGATTTAGTCGCTCCAGTAATGGCTTATGTGTCAGGTGACACAACTTTCTCAAAATATACTGTGGGGGAGAACATGTGATGCAATTCAGTTGAGATTTTTTAAGTACTTTTTCACCTGCCTGTGTGGTATCCTTCATGTCATTATATATTCAAATTAATTCAAATCTGATCAAAGTAAATACACTTTTTACTTAAATTTTAGTATATATTCAATGATTTTTTTTTTTTCACAATTAACAACTGACAAAAATTGTTTTGTCACCATGTGCTTCGCCATTATATGACACCATTTGCTTTAAATACAAGCACTTGAGGAGTGGAAGTTAGCCAAGCATATAAAGTGCAGTCATTTTTTAATGGTAATTTTCTGACTGAAATAAGGTTTTAAGCATAACCATGAAATTGGATTCCAGTAAGTACTTAAATTGTCCCATTTAAACCCAATTCTGGTGACTCTAGAAAGACGGAGGCCTTTGTAGCCAAAACAAACCACTTAGCATCCATAAGGTTTTGATAAAAAGCTCTGACCACGTCAGCTCTTATAGCATACATTTAAAATAATAGAATGACTAACTTGGTAATGTGTTTACCAATGTGTTTACCAATGTAATGCCCATACTCACTCTGATGCATTTCAAAAGCAGTCTAGTTGACCTATGAAGAAATTCAATGTGTAATTCTATTTCTCTGACCTAAATCAAAAAGGGAAGAGACTTGAGTCATCAAAGACACCAAAAGAGACCAAATCTTAAAGTACAAAGAGGATTTGGCCAAACTTTGACAATTTCAAACAAGGGCAAATTTTTTTTCTTTAGCTTTTTTATGTCCTTGTGATTTTTCCTACTTAAGTCTTAATCAGAATGGGCTACTATCTCCTCAAAGCAATTATTTGATTAGAAAGAATGACTGTTCATGAATCATTCATGCTAGGTCATTATGAGTAGAAAAGGACAATAGAATCCCAGGGATCTGGAAAATATCACAAGGTTAGCCTCGGAAAAATGTCTGTGTAATCAAATCTCATCTAGGATTCTGAATAATTATGGACTCAAAGACACGAGTGTAAGTACATAGAGGCAAAAATCTGACTTGCATGCCTTTGAGTTGCGCTACCCCACCACGGTGATGCTTGAATTTGAAGGCGGGTCGAAACACAATGTTAAAGCTAACTAAAAAAAGGTTTTGCATATTTCTTAACTCGTACCGAGGAAAATAAAAATCTATATTTTAAACGAAAGAAATGCTGAAAAAAACATTGGAAAACGAACAGGAGACACATACTCTTCAGGGCGGAGAGAGGGAGGAAGAGGTTTGGCAGGTTCATATACAGATAGATACAATACAAAACACATATTATACTTTTATAGCATAAAACACTATTTCAAACATTATTTCAATCATGTTTGAAATAAAAGTGTATTGTTAATATCAAATTGCATGTTTCGGGGGGTAAGCACAATCCAATAACAAGTGTTGATTGGGAACATATGTCCTTCCTTGATATTACATCCATATTCTTAACAAGTATGGGAAATATAGAATAAATTATATAGGAGTTCTGCTCAATATTAGTAATGATAAACGATAATTGTGCATTAGTTCAACAGAAAGCATTTCTGATTTGGTTTGTCGATGGAGGGTTCTTGAGCTGAACCTTTCGGGTTGTGGGGATACACAAGACAAAAATGGAAAGTTTATATATTATAATATATTTCATGTAATGCAAAAGTACTACAAGACAAAAGTATTCCAAAATCTACAAAATACCATGGGAAAGGGATGTTGTTAACAAGTAAATGTTTTTCTGAGCTCCTGTGCCTTGTGGTGCGACACTGCCTTATCTTGCTGATGCTTTCATTCCTCCAAAGTCTGCCTGCTTGCTGAACAAAACTGCCCGACTGCATTTGAAAAACAAGCGTACCAGACAAGTACAACGCAAATAAAGCCATCCTGCTAGGCAACAATTATAGCGTGGGGTTTCTCTGGAGTACAAAAAGAAAGGGTGAATGAACCTGCACACGTTATGGACTTCAAAATCTTGACGTAACAAGTCACTCAGAATATGATGCAAGTGGAAAGCAACGGTTTTACAGAGTGTATGGATTCCAGCACATGAAGGTTGGGTGCTTGCCCCCTGGAAATCATGTTCCACTGGAATTCTTTGTGTACTTTGATTGATTTCTGCTTCAATGGTAATTCCCATTGGTTAAAAGAGACCAATACTGAATAAATATTTGAGATAGCGATTGTTTGTAAGCGATTTGTGGATTCATTATTTGTGAACAATTCTATTACTTTTACAGAATGTTTATTTAGTCCCAGCTCCCATGATATGCAGGTTTCGACACACCTTAACTCAGTGATTAAGATGGAATTGTACAGTATAGTCTATTGAATATACTACTAGTAGTAAAAGTATCAGTAGTGGTAGTAGTAGTTGTAGTATAGTATTGATATATTTAGTGGTAATATATGATTGATTGGATGCATTTAAGTATAGTCAACAACGCAAAACACTTAATGAACTGTTTAAGATTAATATAACTTTACGACTGAAATGCATTCTATCTAGTCAAATGTAGTAGCAGAACTACTGCTAACAAATGCACTATCCAACAGTATTGCTGGAGTTATTTTCCTGGGGGAGTACTCTGAGGTAGTGGCACTTTCCAATTCTGATCACGGTCTTAAAATCCACTCCTCCATATAACAAATGAATTATTATGCACATGTTTGCGTGGCACCTGCTGTCGGTGTGTTTACGGAGGCGTCCATAGGCATTAGAGTCAGGAGAAAATGAAAGATGGTGCAGCCAAAAAAATAGGTCGCAAAAACGATATCGCAGCCTATATTACAGCAGCAAAAGATATATAGAGTTAAAAAATGTAGATTAGGTTTCAGCTAAAACTTTTGTTCAGTGTTTCAGTTGTCCACCAGTCGATAGATAGCGTTCCAGTCACGGTGGCAGACTCACTCCGATAAGGGCTTTGGGATTATTACAGACAAAAAATTGCAATTACCAAGGAAGACCCAAGATCCTCTGACTGAAGGTAGGATATTTGTGTCAGTCTAATGAAATGTTTATTTATGCAACCACACAAACACACACACACACACACACACACACGCACACACACACATACATCCACACAGCTTAAATTCAGAATATGTAATCACCCACGTTATTTACCAACATTTATTACCAATGTGATGTCTCCCTGGTTAAATAAAGGTATAATAAAGAAATAAAATAAACCACAAGCTCAAGTAAGGGCGGGGCTAATAAAAGAAAAGGAAAAATAACAACAGAATCCTCTAGAACGTGGCCTCATTCAGCAAATTTTCCTTCTAATTTGATCCGTCCGGCTTTCTCCTCCTCCTCATTGTCGGGCAACGCTTGACTAGAGAGCGGTGACAGGCTAGTGGAGAGGTAGCCCAGGGAAATCCTGCAAGAGCCCCGCACTGCAGGCTCCAGCCAATCAGAGGAGGGCTAGCATCAGAGAGGAGTAGGGTTATGTCTCGGCACACTCACAGCAAATGGAAAAAACAGCCCAGATGGTGGCATCAATTTAAAACAGTGTGTCAAGCCTCATGCTTTACAGACACAGGGCTTAGACTCTGTATTAGGCGTTACCTGTGAGCAGCGAGGTCACCTGTTCATTAAACTACAGTTCACTCTACGAAGCAATATTATAAAACACAAAATAGAAATGAGGTATCAACGGTGTGTGTGTGTATGTGTGTGTTGGTGCACTCACTCTCCATGGTGATTAACGCCACACTCTCAGTTAACCCCAATGCAGGGCTTCAACGACAAGGAAAAGCAGTATTCAAATAAATATTTCACAAAATGTCCCATCTGGGATTATTAAAGTATACCATCTTGTCTTATCTCGCGAAGCACGGTGGCTGGGTTTCATTTTTTAAGGAGCTTGCTGGGAGTCTTTGATAGCCCCGGTCCCCTGGGTGCAAGGCTGCTGTCTCGTCTGAGAGCAGGAACAGGAAACAGGGAGACAACAGCCGGCACTCTGTAACTCCTATTGGTTGAAACTAATCTGTCTCCATTCTGTCCTTCCATCTCTACCAGCGGCTCTGGCTCTCTCTCTCTCTCTCCCTGTCTGTCTTGCGCTCCCTCTATCGTCTTTCTACCCAGCGTGAATAAAAGCACCCCATAGCGTCTCGAAATATGTTTTTTCGTTTATTTAACACACTGCACATTTCAGCTCCTTTTCACGGAAAATGTGTGAACTACATCATAAAATGTTAAAAGGTTGTTTTAACGGATACATATATATATATATATATATATGCTATGCTTGCCGCTGAGAGGAAGTTGTCAGTTCATGAATGACCTGAAGAAGTTGAAGGACCTTCTATCTTCTCCCCTTCCCCTTATGCTCACCCCTCATCCGTCTCTGTGGGTGAGCTGGGTTTCACATCGCCTCACAGTGGCACCACCGCTCTCTGCAGAGCTATTCTGGAGGTGGAGAGCTGCTCTGGTCTCTGTTTCCGGCAGTCAGACACGTTCGGGGGGGGGGGGCTGGGGGGTTGATAGCCTGCTGCCAGGCGGCGGGCTCCTGGGAGCACATTGTCCAGATGCTTCTCTCCTGAACCGAGAGCTCTCCCTGTCAGGGGGATGTTTCTGCTCTCATTTCACTAAGTGTGCCGCTGTCTATTTGTGTTGATTTGCGTGTACACTTCGGCGGCTGGCCTGATATAGAAACAGACACAAACTGTTTTCATGGCTGATGGTCTTCCACCCACAGGCACACAGAGCTCAGAACCGGCGGCATCTCGTCTTCCACCCATAGGAGCTACGTTATAAAAGGCTAATCAACACGTCGGTAATAAACGTGCAGCTCAGAGCAAAAAAATACAACAGGCGCCTCCATGGTTCCTGCCTATGTTCCCTTCTTCTGTCATCTCCTCTTCTTCATCCCTCCATTGACAAATGCCCTTGGTGGTTTTACATTATTGAATACGGTGTCCAATCTCTAATCTCTGACTCAAGGCTGTCTCTTTGCATCAGACAAAGGGGAAGAGAAGACATCCTGTCCTTTGCATTCCTCTCCCTCTCTCCATCAAACACTGAGAATCTCTCCCTGTCTCTTCGCCGTGTCATAAATATTCAACACATTGGCTGGTAATTTACACACAATCTGCTACTGAATCAGCTGTTCGGCTGCACCATCTAGACACATGCAGAAACTGGGGCTCTTCACCGTCCCCAATTGATGTTCTTCATACAGTCTCACGCTAGTCTATCCCAGTCTGTCTTTTCCTTATGTATCTTTGTTGGTCTCCCTGACCATGTGCCAGTGAGTTCTTCATCTGAGCACAAAGCTGATGGATCAGATTGGGATATCGACATGATTTGGGATGAAAAATAAATGTGTATAAGAATTATAATATTTGTATTCTTATAATTATAATCATTATGTTATATAAATGCATTATTTTACAATTATTATATATTATGTATATTTTATCTGCAACGTTTACTTTTTACCAAACAGAGTTCTTTCTACACCAGATCCAACCTGTTTGAAATGCCTGCCAATCAAACTCCATCCAATTGTACAGCAATCCAATCCATCCCTTGTATTTGATTTCTAGCTGTATTAAATAGTCATTTTCCCCTTTACAGAAAGCCATGTCATCCAGGAATCCACAGAGGAAGATTTCATAACCTGACCGATACAGCGTGTTTGTGAAAACATTTCATTTGGGCCGGCAGTGTGTTGATAGAAAGCAGGTCAGGGTCGGGAGGGGGAAAGTGAGAGAGAGAGAGAGAGAGAGAGAGAGAGAGAGAGAGAGAGAGAGAGAGAGAGAGAGAGAGAGAGAGCGCACCGAAGAATGAAAAAGACAAATGAGGAGGGATGGCAGAGGGGCAGTGGGAGATAAATAGACAGTGAACGAGAGGCAGAGGCAGTGGGAGAGAAAGGGGACAGCGGGAACCCGAAAAGGATGGTGATAAAAGGTTGGAAAGTATAATGAGAGTTGTTGGACTCCAACTTTGGGCAGTTGTTTGGTCTGCTGGTCCCAGGCAGGACATTTACACTGCGTGTCCAACACATAAATCATGTCTCATGGCTGAAAGAACAAACACTGCCAGCATTCCAACTCCAAGAAATTCACACAGCGGCCACTTCATGCGCCCCACAGACACACACACACACACACACACACACACACACACACACACACACACACACACACACACACACAAACCAGGAAAGAGGAACGCTCACTAGTTCAGTACCAATGACACACACGCTTGAACGCACTCAACACAAAACAAACTTTCTGTTGGATTGCCCCCAAATATCCCAGTCTGTTGGCGCTCTCTCTGTCTTGCTTTGCAACTACCCGATCAACCATGTGTACTGTTTCTCGGTCTCTCTCTCAATACTTCCCTCCCTCTCAAATTCATCTTAACTCTCTCAAAAACATTGTTGGCTCTCTCTTCTCTTCACAATGCTGTATTATCTATATTATCTCTCTCTCTCTCTCTCTCTCTCTCTCTCTTACAAACTCTCTCTCTCTCTCTCTCTCTCTCTCTCCCTCTCCCTCTTTCTCTCTCTCTCTCTCTGTCTATGTCTCCTTGTCTCTCGCTCCGGTCCTGCGCTCCTCCTTATATCCGGTGTGTATTTGGAGCTGTGTGTATTTCCTCCAGACTGACACCATTACGGCTGAGGACACGTCGAGCAGACTGGGATTCATAAATCCGCCGTCAGGTTTCATTTGTCTTATGAGAGGGAGGAGACAAACAAGTGCCTCCGTCACGCCACTGTGCTCCACTACATTCCTCCATCCCCCCTCGCCAATTGTTGCGCGCCAAACCGCCACAGCACGCTCGCGACGACACAGGTTTTCACGAGATGCCATCGCTGTTCGCGCTGAATCCTGCGAACGATCGAAGACAGAGTGAGCTCAACTCCCTCAGCGCTTCCAAGCAATTAGCCAGCCAGAGTGTGAAGCACAAAATGCTTCGCAGCTTTTTTTGGCCTTTTCACTCTGCCTTGTGTGTTGTCGACAACAATGCCCGCCCGCGAAAGAAGGCGGGAGATGAGATGGCTCGCTCTATCGCGGCCGTGGCGTGGCGCCCTTGTAGCTGTCACCGTGCCCCCCTCCCCTCCTCTCCTCCCCACCGGCCCCCCACCCCACTCCACTCGACCTCTCGGTGGAACTGCCACAGGAAGTCAGCGCATGTGACACACAACGAACTAGATAACACCAGAACAGCGCAGTATCCTTGGGGGGGGGGGATACGGCATGCCGCGCGGTGGTCCGTTGTTAGTGAAGGGCAGGGCGGGGGGTGGGGGGGGGGGGGGGGGGGGGGGGGGGGGGGGGGGGGGGGGGGGGAGAGAGAGCGCCCGGGCCGCGGCGAGGACCTTTAAAGGCACGCCGCTGAACACAACAGAAAGGTCAGCCGGTGACAGGGCAAATGATAAGGCTGAACCCAGTGGTGGTGGTGGTGAGGCCGGTGGTGGGGCTGGGAGAGGGAGGGTGGCATCAGCAGCAATCTGAGTCACCTACCGCAGGAAGGTCTGGTTTAAAACAATGAGCTCGTTTTGCAAAGGTTTTTCAACACCCTTTATTTTTTTTGCTTGAGATGATTCATAAGGTGCGTTGCTATTACTTCTCCAGCTGGGGATGACGTCTGTTGTGCGCACGAGACTGGTTAACAGGCTTTTGCCACTGGTAGATAATGTCTTGCTATATGTATACTTGTTTCTATTTCAAAGTAGGTAAGGGAAAATACCCATATTCTAAAGTGTCTTTTGAAGCCATACTACAACAATGAATAAATAAATGATTTAAAGGTGACATATTATACCACCAGGTGTGAGTGTGATTAGCCATTAGAAGCCGCTTTGAAAATCAGCCTGTTCTGACATCACAAGTGGGCGTGTCCACCTAGATGTGTGCTGGATAGATCAGTCTACCAGCCTACCCAGTGGTCTGTAGAAAACGTTGCTCATCTATCCGTCATACATCTAGGTGGACACACCCACCTGTGATTTCAGAAGAGGCAGATTTTCCGTCTTGTAATGGCTAATAACACTCACACCTGGTGGTATAATATGTCACCTGTAAGTTATCAATGTTATCTTTTTTTTAATCACTGTCTGAGGGCTAGTTATGTCACAATATAAACAAATTTGGTAGTGACACACAGCTGATGACCTTTTCGTGAAAGCAATACACCAATCTCTGATTGATTTCAACGGGGCATGTTTATTCGACACAATTCATCCATGTATCTTATTCATATTTAACTTCCACAGGAAATGCAGTCAAACCCGTAGACTCAAGTTCCTGTCATTAACTTAGATATCGTCTGTCATATCCCAGCTGAAGACAGTACAGCATGTCCCCGAATGCAGCCGAGACATGACCCCTCAAATGGGAGAGGTCATTTCTCATCCTGAGGAAAATATGGCATATTTATAGGCACGCTGAATAGGGAAACCGATTAATAGTTCTTTCATTTATGAAGATGGAATGTTGAATCAATTAAATTTATCGCAATTAACCATACTCTTGAGTGTGTGGGCAGAAGGAAGAGTCTAGTATGCTCTTAAATTGTGGTGTGTGTGTGTGCGTGAGTTTGTGCATGGGCCTTTGAGTTCGTGTGCGTGTCTGTATGTTCCCTAGTGCGTGTGCGTAGTTGGCTACATTACTGCGGTCCAGGGGTGACAGCTTACCCGCCCAACCGCGTCATGGACGCAAATTGTAGGTTGGGGCCCATTGTACCCCTATAGACTACTTTATATGAATTCAGGGCATTGAACACTACTAACATGAAACATTTGGAAGCTATAGCCCAACAGGAAATGATACTGGGGGCTGACCTAGGGGTCTAAAACTTGATAAGGAGTTAGAGACCTAGGGCCTCTTTTAAATAAAATCGGGCCTAAAGGACATTAAGAAAAAAATAAAAACACCATTCAGGAGGATAGAATGACTTCTGAATAAGGTACAGACGTACTGTCTCTTTCATATGAATCAAAGCATTACAGCCGACTAAACTGATCAATTCACAGGAGGTGACTCACAAAGCATCATCACAGGTAAGGTATAGGAACTTGGGCATAAGGCCTATTACCAGGCGTACCTTGGTCGCATACATGGTGAAAACCTCGAGTCTCTCGGTGAAAAGGGGGGCTGCATGCAGTGGTGTGCCTTACTTCCTGTAGGGCTATAGCCCCCAAATCGATCATCTTAGATGTCCTTGAGGCCCTCGTTAGGCTTCGGTCACACTGCAATCCTTATTGCTCAATTCTGATTCATTGCTGAAATCAGAATTACTTGTTTGGCGGTTCTTGTTATGTTTTAAAATGTGGCCAATATGAGATTCCAGTGTGAACATGTCCCAGTCCGAACTGACCCGCATGTTGAAAGAAAAACAACCAAAGCAGTCGCACGGCGATTTATACTTTAATTAGCCCTTCATCTAATAAAGACCACCACCACCGGGGTCTTTGTATGTGTTGGTGTGTGTATGTGTGTGTGTGTGTGTGTGTGTGTGTGTGTGTGTGTGTGTGTGTGTGTGTGTGGGGGGGTTGTAGACAGGGGGGGGGGGGGGGGGGGGGGGGGGGGGGGGGGGCGCTTGTAGACAGTAGGGTACTTGGAACCCAGCCTACAATTCCCAACCATGTCAGGGGGTCCTGGCCGTGGTAACGAGGCATAGGGGACACTAGGACAACACACACACACACACACACACACACACACACACACACACACACACACACACACACACACACACACACACACACACACACAGAGGACAGAAGGGGAGGTAGATAGAGAGCTGGACAATCTTTTACATTAGCTAGAGAGAATGCATGTTTTTGGCTGCCTAGATTACACATGATGACATGCTCATTAAAGACTAGCTAACGTATTGTTCATACAAAAGTGTTGATAAAATGGTAATTTCCTAGACAACCGGCTTTGAAAATGTGGCCAAACGATCGCTCACATTTCATTGCCACAGCAGCACTCGGAGAGGCGCTGTTCCGTCTGGCGCTTAGGAATGACTATGAATAACTAATTGATTTGTATTTTGGGTTACAGGTTTGACTGCATACCGTTGGAGGTGTATTGTGAATAAGTCAAATTAATAAATTGTGTCAAATAAACTTGCCTCGTTGGAATCATTGACCTTGGTGCTTAGAATCTGTGTCTCTTCCCTGCGGAACCTAGTTTATGCTTAAAACAAAACAATTTATGGCAGCTCAGCTGCCAGCACTAACGTCGTAATGGCAATGAGTGCGCTGGGATTTGGATAAAACATTTATCTTTAAATGTGTAAATGGATGAAGTGCACTTTTAGGTGACGATTCTTCATCTGGCTTTGTGTAATTTACATTTGAGATATAACTTAGAAACTCATAAGCAAAGTGAGTAGTGCTTACATTCTAAACATTAACACAGTGTCCCGTTCCTTTCACAAAAACCAAGAAGCAATCATTTTTTTGGGTTGATAAGAATACTGGGTTCGGATAAATTTGTTCATGTTCATGCACAACATGATATGATTGCCATAGGCTTTGAACAAGAGCATATGAATGAATCCGAGAACTAGGAGGCGGGGGGATTCCCAGAAAAACAGTAGTCATTGTTCTAGAAGTGGCAACTAACACAATATAATATTCCATAATCTTAGAGCCTCCCCCTATTCAATTTATTTTGGGTTCAGAAAGGTTGAGATTCAAACGTATTTGCTTATTTTAGCTATGGGCCAGCAGATGTACCTCTGGTGAAGAGTGACGGATGTTACATAAGAAAGGCTGCAGCTCCACACCTTCTGGGACGTCCTCCTCCAGGTTAATTTGTCATAGCTGGCAGTAAACACACCGATGCCAGGGGCCATGCTTTAGTTATGGAGAAAGGATCTGGACGAGCGAAAGGGAGAGAGAGACACACATGCAGTGGAGAGGAGATGGGGAGAGAATAGAGAAAGAGGAAGCAGGAGGAAGAGGACTGGAAATAGGAGAGGGGAAGGAAAGGGGAAAGGGGGAAAGGGGGGAGATGAAGCATCAGTTTAATGTCACTGACCCACATAGAGAAAAAGAATACAGAGGCAGATATAGACAGCGATAGTCAACCACAAAAGGATGGCTAGAGAGAGACTGAGAGAGAGAGAAAGAGAGAGCGCGAGAGAGAGCGCGAGAGAGAGAGAGAGAGAGAGAGAGAGATAAAGACATACACAGAGAGAGGGAAATGTAAAGAAGGACAGAGGCAGGGAGAGAGAGATAAAGAGGAAGAATAGACAAAGAGAGGAGATAAAGAGATAGAGGCACTGAGGAAGATATAAGAAAGAGAGATAAAGTCAGGGATATAGAGGGACACATGTAGAGAGAGCTGCCTCAGACATGGCTCTGCATTTGTGGCTGCTCTGATTAGCAACTAGAGGCACACTTTTAATGAGCTGCATTCTTTAATCAAAACTCAACGAGAGACAGCGTGAATTGATTTGGTGAAGAATTCGTATAGACGTCCTCCTGTCTCTCTCTCTTTTTCTCTCTCTCTTTTTTATTATGTAAAGATGGATGATGTATTCAAAAAACATATTGCCCTATGATTATGCATAGTTTTGTTTTAGCAGAGACAGAGTAATTCTTTTTTGCAAATAAAAAAGGGTAAGTAGTTAATTAATATTAACTCTCTTCTGTTTTAACTCTTTCTCTCTCTCTCTCTCTCTCTTTGTCACACTCTCCCTTTTTCTCTCTCTCTCTTCCCGTCAGAGCTCACAGTCAGACAGAGGTTATTTAAAGGGGAACTATGCAACATTTTTGGCTTAATTTACCTTAATATAACAGGTTAAGAGTCATTGTGATGGTTCTATTACACTTTATGGGTCGATTGGTCGCTGTTTCGACTCCCCCTAGCACATATTGGTGGAGAAAGGGAATATGCAAGTTTCTGACGGTGACCCGCCGCCCACTCTCGCGGGAGTCTCGGGTCTCACAGAGTAACAAATTGCTCTACGGCACTACAGACCCACAAACACGGAACCGGCTCGATATAAACACAAGTAGTGAAGGGATTGTTACGTCCATCATGGATCAGCCGACTAAAAAGAGACAGAGAAACCCAATGTCGGAGGAACAGAAGAAGAGAAAAGGGATACTGACCGACAGTAAACGTTGGGCGAGCTACTCAGGAATAGCGTGAACTAAAAGAAAAAGAAGACTGCAAATCGGATGCCGACTTACCCGTCTTGCTCTTGAAATTGTAAGTACCCTTGGGTGAACTTTGTCCACTTTGTATTGTGGCTTCTTGATGTTGATAGTCTCTGTAAAAATGTGTTTGCTCGACCGTTGTATTGTGAGCCCTGTTTGTTTCTTGCTTGCTTGCTTGCTGGGGTGTTAGCGTACTCGCTACCAAACACATTTGTTTTCATGGTTGTTTTGCTGTTCGTCTGTCTCGTCCCCCAGATACAGGCTAAATCCCCGAATCCAGGTCCAGGTTTATTTAGATCACCAGACTGCTATTCGAATCCCTCTGATTTTCCTAAGAGTGTATAGCCTATATCATGTGATATGTCCGGCTGGCCATATAATGCAGTACCCTGCACGAGAGCTGCTAGTTAGCACATATTCGTCTGTAACAGAACTGTTACGATACGTGAACCTCCATTATAGCTTTAGCCATGTTATACCTTTGGTGTTGTTCCCCGTGTGTAAACATGTTTGTAAAAAGATTGCTTTGTATTTTTTCTGAGTTACAAGCGTTGGCAAACAGCATTGTTATGAGTTATCGTTACGAGGCTTGATGACCCAAGACGGCTCGGCCTGCCTGCCCCGTTACAGTCAGCCACCACCCACATCCGAACTTGTGCGGGTACAAGTGCCACGAGGAAATCCAGAGATCCCTCAAGAAGATGCTACACAATAGCCGTAAGGCAAAAAACAAACCATGAAGAACTGTGAACCATAAAGTGTGTATTATTGAACAAATGAAACCCTAAACCTATAAAAACAGGGAAACATTTTAAAACCATATACAATAATATTTATTTACAATGTTTATTTGCAAACATTTACACGTTAACATAAATGTGTCCCCAAACTTCCAGAAATAGCATCTGGCTTAGTAATGCGCGATATAAACGATATACGATATAAACGATAAAAAATGGCCTACGATAGAGATTTTAATTATATCGCTCTATCGCGATAATGCATGTTGATGACGCAAAATACAATGTTAATTTTTGGTTTGGTGCAATTCCTTTTCACATTGCAATTTTCGCAACAGTGCCAGAATTCGTCAACAAACCTGCATGTGTGCAAAGAACGTTAAATCATTGGACAAAAAGGTCTGGGACGTTGTAAAGCGTTAAAGAAAAAGGGGAGGGGGGGGGAAAGCACCGGTGAAAGTAAACAATCATGGATATCCAGCGTGATATACATTGATCTGCGGACTGGTCCAACTCCTTCTCCCTCATCCTGACTCGGAATGTGTTAAATGCATCGGCATTTTTAAGTTATGTTTTCCAGCATACTTTTTACTTGCTTTTGTCGGACCGTCGGGTGGTGGCTCAACATGGAGCAAAGAGGAGACGGAATGTCTTTTGGATATCGGACCCAAATATCCAAAAGACGTTCCGTCTCCTCTTTGCTCCATGTTGAGCAACGTCTCCGAGACCACCTCTCTCCGGCTGGGTCAACCTCCTTTTGATGGTTAAAAATATCACGTAATCGACAAAAATCTTAACAATCAATGATCGATCATCAATTAATCATGCCATCCCTAATTGTCAATACAGTGTCTGTTCCTTATCTAGAAAGACACCCGTTTTTCCTGTTCTCTGCATCTTGGGTGGCATTTAAGAACCAAGGACTTAAACTAAGTGTAGTGCCTTTTAGAATGGTTTGCACTAAAGGAATGAAACCCAATACTAATTTTATTTATCTGCAACATTATGTTGTATGATTACAGTGTTTCACAATAAATGTTCTCGAAATGACATACTATATTTCTCTTTTCTTTAAACACATTTACCTGTTCTGAAACGGTTATTTTATGATTTTATATCGTGATATATATCGTTATCGCAAGAGGCTGCAATGTATATCGCAATATGGATTTTAGGCCATATCGCCCATCTCTAATCTGGCTATGACAACCCTCCTGCGGTGACTGGCGGCAGCATACCCTCTCAATGTCTGAATCCAACTCCCTGCAATTCCGTACACAACTGACGTATTTGAGCAGACACATAAATGTACGATTGCTGCGCAAATTGTTCACGCTATCGTTATGTATTATGTTGGCACTCTTACACTGATCACTCTGTTCAACAACCAAAGAAAAAAAAATCTAATTTAGGATATAACATCTCCCTGTTAACTATAAAAGAGGAGGGGTTTATGGTTATTGTAACACAAATACACCATTTCAAAAGGTATAACCATGGACGGACGCATTCGCCGGCTTCTTTGGAAACAAATGTACATTGCTAGCATAGAAGTGGATGGGGAAGGGTCGTCAATGAGTTGTTACGACAGTGTTGTAAAATATCTGCTTCGAAGCTGTAGGGCAGGGGTCGGCAATTACGTTTGGACGCGGGCCAATTTTTTTTCAGACAATGGCATCGCGGGCCATAGCTTTTTTTTTTGGGGGGGGGGGTCTACTATTTAAATTATTATTTATTTTATTATATTAAAATAAAATAAACATCATCTAACTTTTAAAACGCATTTCATTTAATTCCATTAAAACGTTTATTTGCTTATGTTCGCTGTTTTTATGCCGCCTGCTGCATCTTGTGTCGTCGCTCATGAAACAGGCGATTGCCTAGCAACCTGCCGTATACAAATATTATTTTCGATGACGTGTAAAAATGATTAGCTGAACATTGCTATGCTAGTTATCGATGCAAAATGTCGTTGTCGAAAGCCTTGAAAAGAAAAATTGATTCAGAATGCAGGACCTACAAAGAAGAATGGAAGCAGAGGTATGCGTTTATCCTGCCTGCATTTATTAATGCCAAGCCTACATGTCTCATTTGCAACGAGGCTGTTGCCGTTTGCAAAGAATATAACATCAGAAGACAACATGAGACAAAACATGGCCAGTTCAAAAACGCATATCCTCCTGGGACAGAGGTGCGAACGAATAAAATTAAAGCATTGGAGGCTGGATATGCACACAGCAACAAAATACTTGTGAGGTCATTCACCGAGCAGCAGAGGGTTACAAGTGCGTCCCTTAAAGCAGCATGGGTTCTTACCCGTCACAACAAACCATTTACGGACGCAGAGGTTTTTAAGGAAGTGATGGTGGCTGTTTAGGAGGAGCTGGCTACAGATAAGTCAATGGCTGGAGTGATTGCCTCAGTGAAACAAATGCCGCTCTCAGCGAGGTCAGCTTCCCGACGCATAGAGAGCCTATCTGACGATGTGCGCGGATCAATTATGAGTGGCCTGAGTCAGGCCAACTACTTTTCCGTTGCCATTGACGAGAGTACAGACAACACTGATATCAGTCAGATGTGCATATACGTGCGGTATTTTGATGGGAAGGAGTTCAGGGAGGAGTTGTTGGCTCTAATTCCATTAGAAGGGAACACCACTGGGGATGTTATGTTTTCCAAAGTGGAGGAATTGATTAAACAACATGCACTACCATTTGAGAAAATAAACCTCATCGTGACAGACGGTGCACCTGCCATGGTTGGTTGCCACAGAGGTCTGGTGGCCCGATTGAAGGAGATAGCACCACAAATGCACGCACTACATTGCCTAATTCACCAGAGTGTCCTGTGCGCCAGACTCAGTGGCGAGCTGAAGAGTGTCATGGATAAAGTGATGAGAGTCATTAATTTTGTCCGGGGTGCATCAAGCACACAGCACCGTCTTTTTCGCCAACTTGTTGCTGAGTCAGAGGCCTGCCACGAAGATCTGCTACTTCACAATGACGTGCGCTGGTTAAGTAAAGGAAAGGCACTGGAGCGCTTCTGTGCGCTACTAGATCAAGTGAAAACCTTCCTGCGAATGAACAAGATGCGTGCTTCAGACGATCACCTGGCCTTTCTAGAAGGTGAAATGTCCATCTCAAACATCGCGTTTTTAACTGATATTTTGGCCATCTTAACCAGCTGAACCTGCAACTACAAGGGAGAGGCAAAACCATTGTGGACCTGATCAAGAAGATGGATTCGTTTACAAGGAAGCTGGAGTTGTTCCAGTCTGATCTAGCAAGTGGAAGGCTCTTGCACTTTGCAACATTAAAATCACGAGTGACAGGGGGGGCGAGTGACAGGAATTATGACTGAATTCCTTGACAAGCTACGGGACAACTTTCAGTCGCGGTTCCGAGACTACTGTGTCCCAAGGGAAATTGTTGGCTTTGTCCGCGACCCATTGTCCACGCGAAGCGAGGAATTCTCCTCACTGGCCAAAACAACCATGAGCTCGTTGGACGAGGCAACGCTTCAGTTGGAGCTCATCGATTTCCAGTCAAGCTCCCTCGTCCGTGATGCGTCTAGTGCGCATTCCGTGGAGGATTTCTGGATCGGATGCTCAGAAGAGTACATGGGTATCAAGAAACTTGCCCTTTATGTGCTGACGATGTTTCCATCTACCTACACGTGTGAGTCCAGCTTTTCGTCAATGAATGCAATCAAGACACACGAGAGGAACCGTCTGACCAATGCAAGCTTGGAGAACTGCTTGAGAATAAAAGTGACATCCCTGTCGCCCGACATCCACAAAATTGTGACCGAAGGGAGGAGCCACTTTTCCCATTAAGTGAGTAGCCTACTGGCCTTTTTAAATAGTAGGCCTAAAAAAAATGCCCAGTTATATTGTTTGATCTTATTTAAATTGTAAATTCCCTTTTTTCTTTCTTTATTCAGGAGCAGCGCAGATCCTTCTCCCACGCGGACAATGTGCATTCATCTTTCACTTTCTTTAAGTTTTATTTTGATTGGGCCATTTCACATTTGAGCAGACCTTGTTATGTTGTTAATTTAACGAAACGTAGACTATTTTTTACCTTGCCCACTGGAGGAGGGAGACGGGACACTTTTGGGTTTTTTTTGCACAAGATTACGCGCACTCGCGTGCCAATACCGTTCCGACCTGTGCGTCATGGATAACTGCACAGATGTTCCACCTGTTGTTTTGTCACTTTAGGACTATCATCTATACCTCAATAAATGTTTCGAAATTGATGGGATTGCTGTATGCCTTTTTCTTTTTTTTTTTTAAATATGGGGTTGAAAATATATTTTTTTAAATTAATTATTATTATTATTTTTTTTTTTTACATCAAATTAACGTCATCTCGTGGGCCAGACAGAATAGATGGCGGGCCAAAATTGGCCCGCGGGCCCCTATTTGCCGACCACTGCTGTAGGGGGAGCTGTGTAGAGATAAGTGCGAGTGCAAACCGAGAAAACAGCGAAGAAATGGCCGATCCTGCATAGTGGGCCTTAAAAGACGTATTCACTGACCATCTGTCAGAGGAGTTACTGTCCAGTCTTTGAGTCGCACACCTGTAATATAACTATTTGCAAAATGCACCACAGATCAAGCAATCTTGGAGCCATTTGTGTTTGTTCATGTAAATATAATGTTCTCTGTCTACAACAGAGTGTGAGTGTAAGCATCTGTAAGTGTATTTCTGCGTGCGTGTTTGACGTGTGCATGTTGGCTGTGTGTGTGTGTGTGTGTGTGTGTGTGTGTGTGTGTGTGGGGTGGGGGGGGGCGGGGGGAGGAAGGCCCCAAAGGTGTGAGGAAGACTCCTCGACGGTGAAGAAGAGCAGCTTGTTATTGTTGTGAGGCAGCCGACTGCCACCAGCTGGAAGACCTGAGGGGACACAAAGAATAGAGCAGAGAAAAAGATACACCAGTGCTTCAGTGTGTTTGTGTGTCTGTGTCTGTATATGTGTGTGTGTGTGTGTGCATAATTGTGTGTGTGTGTGTGTGCACATGTGATTCAGCTGTTTGTGGATTTGTATATATATAGGGGTACAATGGGTGTTAGTATGCCATGTGTTAGTGTTGTGTTTCTTCATATATTAGTCTGTTTGTGACTGTGTGTGTGTGTGTGTGTGTGTAGGTTTGTGTGTGTCTGTGAAGGTTTGTGTGTGTGTGTGTGCATAATTGTGTGTGTGTGTGTCTGTGTGTGTGTGCACATGTGGTTCAGCTGTTTGTGGATTTGTATATATATAGAGGTACAATGGGTGTTAGTATGCCATGTGTTAGTGTTATGTTTATTCATATATTAGTCTGTTTGTGACTGTGTGTGTGTGTGTCTGTGAAGGTTTGTGTGTGTCTGTGAAGGTTTGTGTGTGTATTTGTGTGTGTGTGTGTGGGGGGGGTCCATATTCATGTGAGTGTGAGTGTTCCCGTGAGTGTCCCTGTAAGAATGAATGCCACCTCATTCCCTCATGGGGTCAGCAGAAGAAGCTGAGAGCAGTGAGATGTCGAGAGACAGGAGGTCAAGGAGTGAATGAGGTGCTAGAAGTAGCGGCGCATGCTACAGACAACTCAACAGTGCAGCGGCCAATCAGCGGCCGCGGTCACAAGTGCTCTCATTAGGACGGGGAGATGTTTCGGAGCCCATCCCTTCCCCGGAGACGGAGAGTAGCTAATTAGCGGTCTGACTACGTGACATGTCCAAATAAACACGCATCCACATATCAACACATCCACACAATGAACCACACTCCCTCCCTCCGGAGCACCTCAACCACACACAAGCAGCTCACACAAATTGGTGCAGTTTAACGGTCTGAAGACAGGAAGCTCCGTAAATGGAAGCAGTGGGGCCTGACGTCGGGCCGGGGTTGGGACTGAAAGGATTGGGGTAATGGGCTTGATTTGAGGTTGGGGAGTGAGATGGGGTATGCACTGGGGTTGGGAGTGAGACGGGGCTGGGGTTGGAAATAAATTGGGATTTGGGTAATGACTGGGGTTGGGAGTGAGACGGGGCTGGGGTAGGGACTGGGGTTGGGAGTAAGGTAGGCTTGAGATCAGGGCTGACAGTGGGGTGAGTGAAATGTATGTGGGGATGAGGTTTGCCCTGAGGTGAGTCTTCGGTGGGGTGCAGTGAGAGATGAGAGTGGGGTGTAGGTTTGCCTTGAGGTGAGTCCTGGGAAGGGTGTAGATGAGGCGTGGGTGCGGAAGCCTATGGAAAGATAAAAAAGTCTTGCACAACGTAATGGTGTTGTATTTTTTATTGCAGATTTTGACTCAAAATATGATATTGGATGTACTGTATTCTAGATATAGAGAGATATATTTTTCTGAAACTGGACGTATCATTCCCTGTGGACCAGGCAAGCCAGTGAGAACAGCGAGTGAGATGATAGAGAGAGATAGAGACGCAGAGAGAAAGCCGCTTACTCCATCTCATTTGGCCTCTTCTGTTTTCTGCTTCCCTCTGTCTCACTTCATCTCACTCTCCCTTGATCTGGAACATCTATTTTCCTTTCTTTGCAGACATTGAACTAACAAGAAGCGTAGAAGAGAATAGGGTACACTATTATATTCTCCCTTGAAGATCTGGTCAATACTCCAGGCCTGAATCGGGATATTTGATTGGATCTTAATGAGGCTTTTTCTCTCTCTCTCTCTCTCTCTCTCTCTCTCTCTCTCTCTCTCTCTCTCTCTCTCTCTCTCTCTCTCTCTCTCTCTCTCTCTCTCGCTCCCTCTTTCTCTCTTTCTCTTTGCTTCTCTCTCACTTACACTTTCTGTGTCTTCTCCTATTGTTCCCTCTCTCTCTCAGCCCACATGGGGATGGGGGTGGTAGTGGTAGGAGGAGGGGGTTGAGTTTTGGTTTCGGCGTTTAACAAAACCAGTCCTATTAGCATCGATCGTAACACTAAGCCGAGCGCTAACCACGCCTCAGTTCTCTTGTAGATTCCTCCGCAGCTCGAAAGCAATTAACCAAAACAACTCGAAGTGAAGCTGGCTAAGCTTGTTAGTGGTGCCCTCCTCACTTCTCCCCCCCCCCCCCCCCCCCCCCCCCCCCTCAAGCCCCCCTGCCCCCCAAGCTCTTTAATGTAACCGTCTGATCGATAGCTGTCTCTCTGTCTTGCTTCAGGCTAGTTTGAATTACTGCTTGGTCCACAGGGACAACACACTGAACGACAGCTGACACTGGCTAACACACGGACTGACTGACACTGGCTAACCTCATTCCCAGACGCACTCATCCCAGCAGAATGGGGGGCTTCGATTGGCGAGGGAGAGAGGGCTGGACTTCAGAGCCTGTTTCGAGGGAAGCATAGGAGGAATATAGCACAGGACAAAGTTAAGATGATCTAAATATAGTACAGGTGAAGGATGTACAGCACAGACGACAGAGATGATATCTTTCTTTTTTTTAACTGCATTGTTCAGAATTCAGTGGCATTTCGCCAAAACTGATCGGCAGAAATAGGTTATTAGTTATTGTGTAAGTATGGAGTATGGAGCTCTTCAACAGAGCTCGCCCTGCTGCGCTGCCATGTTTCGACGGATAAAGCTTTTACCCCTTTATCCTGATCGCCGTCTTTCTGATAAGCTATGACCTATAGTTTCACAGATGAAATAACTAAATGCAATTTCTAAACCTATCAATGAACCCCATCACTTGACATTTGGCTACTTGATTGTTGTGGATAAGGCTTACAGGCAACCATTGCTTCTCATACATTGTAGGAAAGGAGGAGGGTGGGGGGTGGGGGGCACTCATTTGTTTGCAATCTGCAACCGGATGCTACTTTAGCTCACTGCACCTTAAGGGCAATGAACTCTAAACTGTCTAAACCCTTTACAAAATGAAATGAAAGAAACTTTAACTTAAAAAAAAATATTGGTGTGCAAGGCTTACCGGTTTATGTGGGTATAAAATGGATGTGTGGTACTTAAAACGTATTATTAGTTTCTCCTTTATTAGCCTACATATAATGTAGTAAGTGTAAATACAGCAGAGGGAGAAGATGTTATACAACATTCGTCAAAGACCCATAGTCTTATGTACAGGAAACTTTCCTGAACGTAGTGCAATGTTGCAGACCTCTCTTAAGGCAAGGTGCTTTCTCTATTTAATGTCTCTCAGTCACGTGTTTGGTCATGTCACTAAAATGCAATAAAAAAGAGATTTAGAGGACAAGGCCGGCTATACTTTGTTGTTATATAATGTTTTTCAAATCCCCCACATACTTTGCAACAATGTCCCCAAACTTTTCTCCTGCTCAGAACATATAACGTTTCTTTGGGGAACTGAAGTATTGCTAGATTGGGCAGAATTTTTGTTTGCAAGTCCACCTGCAGTAAACAACTAGGTTTTGCATCTGACCTTGGGGGCAAGACTTTGTTTAATGTCATGGTTGTTCAGAAGTTTAAGTAGTGCATTCTTTCCAATAGCCTGCTCATAAACTTCCTACTCAGTCTCACTGAGTTACCACAGATCTCTACAGCCCGTTTCTCTAATATTTCACTTGGTACGTCTGCCGTGGCGATGGGTTGTCATGGCAACACGTGAGTAGGTAGCAGTTTTTCTTTTTTTCTACCTTATGCGTCGTCATCCTGTTAATACAGAGAAAGTGCACAAATGTTTCCTGGCAAATTTCCATAAAGCTTGTTCATCTAAATGATTTTTGTTGTCAATTCTCCATTTTTTAAAGGATTGTTGTTGAATCCTTAATTAGCATGAATATACCATAACCTAAGCTCATGAAACCTTGTTATGCCGCGACTTGCATTAAGAGATGCTGTTGCAGTTTCGTACACATCAATGTATTCTCATACTGCCTGATCGCTTCCCGATTCATTTGTAAGCAATGACCAAAAAAACCGACACAATAACTAAACTTCCAATGCCCCAACTTCCTAAATGAACATACATATTTACAGGTATATACAATGTACCTGTCCATATATTCACATTTTTAACCCTTCAAATGTAAGTAAATTCTCCCAAATAACAATTCTGTGCACGTAGCCCCCCAAGTGTGACACACCAAGACCCCCGCCTCTCTGTAAGTGGTGGCCACAGTCCCAATAGTTTCACCCAGGGGTGGTCGACCCCAGCCAGGGGAGGCGCAAGCTGTGAAAGGTTGTTAGTTGAGGGAGGTCCAGGGGGAGTGAGGTCGGGGGATGGAGGCGGAGGAGTAGCAGGAGGTGGGAGGAGGTCTTAAGAAAGGGGAATGTGTTAGTGTGTGTGTGTGTGTTTTGCTGAGTAAGACCCTGTGTGAGTCCCACTGGGCCTGGGCCCTAAATTAGCTGTGGCTGCTCCCTGAGAAATCTGCAGCCTCCAGCCTTCCTGATGATGGAGAGAACTAAGGAGAGGAGGAGGAGGAGGTATAGGACGAGATAGGTGATGAAACAGGAGAGTTGGTATCCAGTGGGAGACATCTGCTAGAAGAAAATAGATCTAGAATAATAATACACCTAAATCAGAAATCATCAATCATAATTAAAGATAAATCTGGTCTCTTGAATCCAAACTATCAATCTGAATAATACCAAAGCATGGCTCTATATCAAATATCATAGATCCAAATCATCGATTTCATCATGTAAGTGAGTAGAACTGTGATAAGAATGAAAAAGACAAATTAATTAGTGAGGAAGAAGGGCTCAGGCAGTAGCTATGGGAACAAGTTCAAGTTATTTATTTGTAAAATGTACAAAATGACATGCAAAGCAGTCATAGCTGGCAATGACATTTTTGTATCCCAAGCTCTCCATAACAATGCAAAAAAAAAAAAAAAGTATAAGAAGACCAAAGAATAAAAAGAGTAACAACGCATGCAAGGAAACAAACAAACAAGCAGGTATGGGAATGGGGAGAGGCAGGCAGGTGAACAGAGATAACAGAGCGCATAGAGAGGGGTCCACATTAAGATGGTGGAGGCAGTGCCAGGGGGCTGGGGTCCAGATTTTTCAGCACTCCAACAGCCAATTAGAGAGGCTATTAGACTTAGGGAGCGAGAGATAGAGAGAGTAAGAAAGAGAGAGAGAGAAACACATAAAAAAAGGGCTGAAAGAAAGTTCACTGCCACTACAACACAAGAGTGCATGAATGTAAAGCTTGTTTTTTTTCCATGGCTGAATAATAGTCTTCATCCCATTAATGTCTCCCTTTCTCTCTCGGTGTCCCTCCCTCTCACTTGCTCGCTCCCTCCCTTCAACCCTCTCATCTCCCCCCCCTCTCCCTCCCTCCTCCCCTCCCCCTCCATTCCACTTCTCCCTCTCTCTATCCCTCTCTTCCACCCCCTCTTTCCCTCCCCTCCTCCCTTCCTCCCAATCCTCCCTCGGTCTCTCCCCTCTAGATGTGGGCAGAGTGTTTCTGGTTTATTAGCCATCTCACTGGAGACAGGACACCCTCGCCAAAGACCAGCAGCCTTTATTAAAGACGTTGGAGGAGAGAGCGGAGCGCATTGAGATTCAGATTGAGATCGGCAAAACAACACTGCATGTGAGTGTGTGTGTGTGTGTGTGTGTGTGTGTGTGTGTGTTTGTGTGTGTGTGAGGGGGGTGTGTGTACATGTGTTTTTTGTTTTTGCGTATACCGTAAGATTGTTAGTTAGAGATGGAGCTTATATCTATGTTAATCAAATTATAATATTCAGTGTTTTTCAAGTTTCACGCCTACACACACACACACACACACACACACACACACACACACACACACACACACACACACACATACAAACACACATGCGCGTACACACAGATACATGTGAACATATTTCCTTTCCTTCAATTTCAACATACAAATAATTAAACATCACAAACATAGTAGAATTCATACTCATTATACCCTATGTAAAAAACAGAAACAAACCTTTGCCCAAATTGATTGAAGGAGATTGAGATTTTCCTGGCGTTAAAAATAACCTTTAGATGCAATACTTGCAAGACTAAGCAAGCTTTCAAAGAGGTTTCACACCAAACATTGCTACTTGCTAATACTATAAAACACAAATGACCTGGGTAGAATTCAATGAGGGTAATCCCTCAAAACAAACACATTCAGAATGAGATCTGCCCCAGCCCACCAGACAACGACCACCCCAAGTAATGACCAGTGGGGATCTCTCTATTACTCTCCTCCATGTTCTCTTCCAGAGCCTTCTGTGTCTCTTCTCTTTCTATTAAAACACTGTTTGTAGAGTACTGCTAGGTCTCTAAGAATACTTGTACAATATACTCGCTGGATCCCTTCTGCACTCTTGCTCTTGGCCCGCTGAAAACTACTGCTGTTTATTTGTAGTTATTTTCACTTGTTAGTTTGAATGACTAGGGCCCTGTAGCCCTCACATTCATCACCATGAACTGATTCAAGTGGCTAATCAAAACCCACATCACCTCTTTACCCTCTGGCACACTGACCGACATCACCCCTTCACAGATATAGAGATGAAGCCATCACCCTCCAACTGCCCTCCCTCACCAGGACCAGAGGAACACATGTGAGAATGCTCTTCATTAACTATAGCTCAGCATTCTCCACCATTGTGACCTCTAAGCTCATCATTAAGCTCAAGGACCTAGGATTCCACCCAGCCCTCTGTAGCCGGATCCTGGGCTCCCTGACAGGCAGACTGCAGTATGTGCAACTCCTCCACAACGAATCACAGCCCTGGTGCACCCCAGGGCTGGGTGCTCAGCCCCCTCATTTACTCCCTGTTCCTGACTGTATGGCCATTCACAGCTAAAACACCATCATCACATTTGCTGACACCACAGTCATCGGCCTGATCCCCGGCAATGATTAGAAGGCCTGGAGAGAGGAGGTGAGAGCCCAGACATCATGATACCATAACAACAACTTCATATCAATGACAACAAAATCAACAGAGCTCATCCTGGACAACAGTAGGGAGAATATGTCCTGATTTACATCAATGAGGTGGTGGTTGAGAGAGTGAGCAACTGCAGGTACCTTTGCATAAAGACGGACTCTTCCTGGTCCCATCACACTGGCATTGTCAAAGCTCGAGACAATGGTCCTTCATCCTCCACAGGCTGAGGCGGTACGGCATAGACTCCAGGATACTTCTTTATCAATGCACCATTGAGGGTATCCTTACTGGCTGCATCACAGCCTGGTATGGCTATTACACCACTCTTGGACAAAAAGCTCAACAGAAGATGATGAAACTGCACAGCAAAGGACCAGGACTGGGCTGCCATCCATGCAGGAACTCTACACACAGAGGTGTAGCAGGAAGGCCCATAGTTTATTCTTGGACAAAACCTATGTAGCCACAAAGCCTTCATGTCTGGCAAATGTTGTCAACGCACACAAACCACCAGGTTCAGACACAGCCTTGGTCCACAACAACCACAGGACTTCAGAACTCTCGCATTCTCCCACCAGAATCCTACACACATTGTATTATATTCTAAACATATATTCTAACACACACAGCACACTACTACTACTACTACTTCTAGTTATTCATCACTTTATGGTCAAACATCCTTTGCACTAGCCAAATCGGATGCTGACACTGTACTGCTCTACTGAACTATATCTTTTATCTATTCCACACTACCTGGCATGGTGGAAAAGTAACAATCCAATGAAACTAAACAGAATCAGGACACATTTTGAAAAGAGGTGAAAAAAAACACCATAATAGAAGCTTATTGCTGTGGATCTCCCAATATATCAATCAAACGTCATTTATTTTAGCTACTGTTTAACAAGGGATAGAAAAAACAAGAATAAATACAAATACCAGAAAATTTGACATTTACAAACGAGGGCCTGTCATGAGTTTCTTCAAGAAATACTCTTAAGAACAGATGAAGCCAAAAAACAAAATAATTGCAGCAATAATTCTCTGAAGTGCATTATCAAGTGAAGTGCCAGGGCTTGGGTTAGGCTGTCACACTTTAGGATCTGATAATCCTTTTGAGACAGGCCAGTTTGGTAAGAGGTTGTGAACCATTGGCCTTATTGAGCACTCAACAGCTCACTAAAAGCTGTAATATCGCCAGTTCCTCTATGCCAAAGTCTCTTTGTTTTCAAAGGAGATGTTTCCTACCTTTACGTTTGCCTTCATCAGAAATGTTCTGACATGATAATGCAGACCAACATAAAATCAAGTTATCAAAAAAGATTCGGAAAAGAAAATTAGAAAACTCATGACAACGGGTTGTCTTCTGACCAGGGTCTTCCCAATCGATGCACACACAGAAATAGACCTCTGATATTTTCACAGGTATTTTCCAAATCAAAACCTCAGACTGGATCAACACGCTGAAGCACAGGTTTAGTTTTGTCTGCCGAATTCGACCTGTGCTTAGGGAGTAGCATTTTGAGACGTGAGTCTGAACCCTCCTACTGCGGCCCGTTCTCGCACCATGTCTGCCACTTTTGGAGGATTAATGGATCCCACAGGAGCTACTACCGGATCAATTCTCAATCAGATTCGTTCTTCTCATTTAAATTATCGTATGTATTTTATTGTACAGTAAAGTAAGGTAAAGTTGTTTGCACGTCACAATCTTTCTTGTTTATTTGCAAAATCTCAACAAATATTTTATTATTCCAATTACAATATTCACTCTATTTCAAAATGTTTATATTTGTTTTGACTTTCGGATAGTCCAATAAATTTCCTTGTTTTCTGGCATGTTTTGATATCTTAAATGTTGTGTCTGGGATGAATAAAGTTAATCTTCATTTATGTTGTATTGTGTTTTGCTATGTTAAGTAGCTAATCTAATCTAACGTCCAAAACCATTCCATCTGCTTTATTCTAATCTCAACTATATAACATAATCAAATTAATTTCATTTTCTAAATCACCATTCCTCTAATCTTATCTAATCTCATCTATTCTAAAACCTATCCGTGATCTCAGTGCATTTCTCAGGCAGACAAAGGATTGGCTCACTATCATTCATTCTCTCCTCTTCCTCTGTCTGCCTTGCTGTTGGCTTCATTGGGCACCTGGCAGAGCTAAGCAGCCTGCTGGGCTTCTATAGTTTCCATATCTTCCAGATATTCCATGACTTGGCTGTGTATCACACACAGGCGGGAAATTTGTGTGAAGTGCAAAACGTGAACAAATAGAACACAAACGCACACATCAACTTTTCTCCTTTGTATCACTCTTATACACGCACACACATGTATATACTGTATATACACCAACATGCAACACACACACACACACACACACACACACGCATGTATATACTGTATATATGCACACATACACACACCAACATGCACCACACACACACACACACACACACACACACACACACACACACACACACACACACACACACACACACACACACACACAGAAACACACACACACACGTGTGTGCATGTGTGTGTGCATTTTCAATTAAATACCATTCTAAGAGATTGTGTGTTGTCCATCTCAATAAAAAAAAAGAAAAGATAAATTATCATTTATGTTGTTGGTTGTACTGAGGAATGTGAGGGTTTGTCGATTGATTTATCGAGCAGCCGATCGATAAATCAATGCATCATTCATGAACTTTATTCCAGGATAAGATAATGGCATAAATGCTTTTGGACACTTTTTTATATTCAAAATGTTTGTTTTATTCTTTTTCTCTGGCTTTCTTCTCTGGCCTTTCGTCAGTTTTTCTATGTTGTTATAAACTTGCTTTGACACAAGACAAGTAATTTGACTTTCGGACGGACAATTAATTAAGGGTACTACATTTTAACCTGAAAGAGAACTTTATTAATTTATTAAAAAACAAAACAAGACAACGTTATCTTAATCTAATTCAAAATTGTTCAACTGAATGCTAAATATAAGAAAGCCAAATAATAAAACATTCCTTGTCAAAACACCCCACTCATGTCATCATTGCAACACACACACACACACACACACATAGACACAAGCACACACACACAAACACACGCAAACACACAAACATGAACACACAAACACACTGTGTCCCCCTTATCCCTCTGCCCTGTGGGTGGGTGATGCAAGAGTGGTGTGAGCGTGGTGTGAAGGGGTTAGCATGAATCCCTGCAGGGTGTAACACCTGAACAGGAGGTTAGCACTGTCGCCAGCCCAGCGTGGACTACAGCTCTGTGGCTCTGCCAGCACCAGCTCCTTGATGAGGACTGCTGGGCCAAGGAGCTGGCAGGTGCCAGCAGGTGGTGTGAAAGAGTGTTTGTTTGTGTGTGTGTGTGTGTGTGTGTGTGTGTGTGTGTGTGTGTGTGTGTGTGTGTGCGTGCGTGCGTGCGTGCGTGTGTGTGTGTGCGTGTGTGTTTGAGTGTGTGTGTTTGTGTCTGTTTGTGTGAGGGAGAGAGAGAGAGAGAGAGAAGTGTGTATGTGAAAGGTTGTGATTGTGTATCTGTTTGTCTGTGTGTGTGTGTGTGTGTGTGTGTGTGCGTGCGTGCGTGCGTGCGTGTGTGTGTGTGCGTGTGTGTTTGAGTGTGTGTGTTTGTGTCTGTTTGTGTGAGGGAGAGAGAGAGAGAGAGAGAAGTGTGTATGTGAAAGGTTGTGATTGTGTATCTGTTTGTCTGTGTGTGTGTGTGTGTGTGTGTGTGTGTGCGTGCGTGCGTACGTGCGTGTGTATGTTTGAGTGTGTGTGTGTGTGTGTGCGCTTGTGTGTGTGTATGTGTGAGTGTGAGAGAGAGAGAAAGAGAGAGACAGAATGTCTGTGTCTGTGTGTGTGTGTGTTTTGTATGTGTGTTTGTGTGTGTGTGTGTGTGTGTGTGTGTGTGTGTGTGTGTGTGTGTGCTTTCATATGTGTGTTGTTGTGTGTGTTGATGCGTGTATGTGTGTGGAACAAGTTATTAGCCATCCAAGCCCTAGTTTTCTGTTAAGTAGTTTTCTCTAGTACAACCCTCTCATGAATGTGGTTTCTTTGTCAGGAAGAACCGAGTATATAAGACAGCTGTGCATGCACCAGCCGATGGTATGGGCAACCACAGCAAATACAGCATCCCTGTAGAGTAAGTAACTATGGATCTATGGCAGGTTATTTGCACTTGTCTCACCAAGTGATAACTTTTCTTTATGATAAGACATCACATTAAAATACCCTTTATGTATTACTGAATGTATTTGAATGTATAAGTGGATTGGGTGTTTGCAACCCAGCTGAAAATATAGTCCAAACAGTTAGTTTCCATTCTCCACCTGTCCACCAGATGTCTTTCCCCCCTTGCCTCACACGGTACGTTTACACGCACAGTTTAATCCGATTAAAGCCATAGTTCGACTATGCTCCTCAATTGGACAGCTGCAATTGTCCGATTATACATGACGGTGAGAAAATCGATTCATTAGTCGTAGCATGCCATTCCTCGGTACAATAGGTGGTACCCGTTTCAACTATTGGTAATAGCGCCACCGGCTGACCTCTTTACGTCACCAGCAACAACAAACTCAGGCGCCATTCGAGAAAGATGCTTTCAGTAGACAGCTGTCAGTTCACTTTGGGTCCATGTCATTTCTCAGACGCTCAATTGTTCCGACCTCTCGGCCGTATGCAGACTCCTCCAGCGGCAGAGTCCCTCCGGCGGCGGAGCCGGGGCTCCTCCGCCGCCGAGTCCACATACGGCAACAATCCCTTTCTCCTCCATGTCGCAGTTGAATCTGGACTTCAGAGAGTCAAAGCCAAGGTTCCTTTCCCCCAATTCCTTCTCCACCATGGCCGAGATAACCCCCACTACGAGTCTTTACTTGTTGTGGAAGTACCAGAGAGGCTGAGAACCCGACGCAGTCTTTAAGATTCATAATATCAGAGAATATCCCCGTCAGTTCGGCCGCCGTGCGGAAAAAATAAAATTATATTTATTTTGACGGATGTGCCCGAAGTTACTACTTTACCACCTCGATGATGACCAACATTTAGAAAAACGTGTACTTTTAATTCAGCCTTGGGTGAAGTCGAAGCGTAGTGTGTACTGAATGCATGTTGATCATGATACGCTTTCTCCATCTTTTGCGCCACCTTTTTAAATAAATTGCCGTATCTCGTTTTCCGATGGCGACAACAACACGATGACTGTCTCCTTCTACTTCCGGCTCAAAGATCTCGAGCATGCGTAGAACACAAAATCCAATACCAATTCGATTGACCGTAAACATGCACGCTTAATGCGACTATCGATTGAATAATCTAGGGGTCTTAATCAAATTATGAGAAACTCGATTCGATTAAATTTTAGTCAGACTAAGGTGTATACATGCATCTTAATAATCCAATCATAGTTTGACTAACCCAATAATTCGATTTTCTTGAGTGTCATGTAAACGCACTGACAGATCCTGCCACTCCCACCTGCTATCACTTCATTCCCATCACCTGAGCGTCCTTGTCGATATTCCCCCCTGCACCTCATTCCCTGATCAGTCTCTCCACATATATAGTTCACTTCCTTTCTTCCATTGTCGATTTGTTATATTTGTCATGCCTCTGTGTCAACTTTTAGTTTTTTCCAGTAATTAGTCCCTTCAATGGCAGTTCTTGGATCTGAGATTTTTGAGTTTTCTTTAATATATCCGTTTTTGTAACATTTCCCCTGAGTTCTGGTCTGAATTTGGGTCTATCCCTTTGGACCCAGCTGCCCTGCTAGCATTGGTCTTGACAGAAACACGATGACAAATTTTCCCAGAGGCATCTGAGAGCAAGATAGGCCAAACCCGATATGCTCGTTATCGTCATGTAAAGCACGTAAATTTTAAGTTGATCTAGATAAAACCGAAAAATGTCTCAATGAAGCATGTGTCTCACACATATTTATTGGATATGTGTATGTATGTCATAATGTATCTATGTCTCCCTCGAGACGTCATTCTGAAGTCACTAGGTGGCCCTTACCCGCCCGAGCTGCTACCAAGTTTAGAGTCACTGTTTTTGGGCCGTTGAATTGGAACAGTGCTCCTTGTGATGATCACGCGTGGTCCGTTTCCATTCCTCTGTGCCATGCTTTAGACTGGTCTGCTTTCAAGTTTGTGCTGTTGCTCATTAAAAAAAGAATCCCTTCTCAAAATAACATTACATTTTAAGTCAATAGAGCTGAGGCACAAACCAGCCCAGATGGCATGTTCCGAAAAAAAAAAAACAAGGGAGGAAGGGAGATGGTTGCATCTGGAGCCAAGGGGCCAGATGGTGAGAGCTGCTGATATGGGACGCCAAGACACTGGAAATAAAAACGTGAATAAGGGAGGGGTCACACAGGTTTTTTGGTATTGAAAAAGAGTTGTTGACACCCACCACCACCACCACCACAAACTCGACCAAAGCACAGATAGTTTTTTTGTTCATGAGGGCTCTCCATTTACCATGATGTAAAAAAGACAGATAAGCAATAAGCTTGTCAGACATCGTAAACAAGACATCAATGTTCTGTACTCTTAACCTCATTCCCAGGGGTGATAATCTCAGATGGATTAGTGTACTTTGAATATGTTAACAGTGACGAGAGGCAGGGATGGAAATGCTCTGGCCATTTCTTGTCAAATTGATCTACAAATGTATTAATCCAAAAACTCAACATAATTCTTCTCCTTGTCATTGTTTTTTTATCCTGCTCTTCTTCCTCTATTTCATAGGACTGTAAAGTGATGACACTGCTCACATGGAGTGAGAGAATGTCAATTGCAGGTGCGTTGTTGGAAGCTTCAAAACGGCCTGGATGCTCGCCGATAATACTCAGCATCCTCTAGTCTGCTCTTCACTACTTTATAGTGTACACATTTATGAACTAAACACTTATGTCAATTGTAAAAAACTATAAACTGTACAGTACTGTAAGCTGTACACCGCTGTATACTGTAGTTGGCTCATTTTTGTATTGCTATACTGAAGCAGTTGGAAGATCTCCATCGGTTCCTGTATATATTAATGTTTATATCTATATGTACATAATATATATATATATATATATCCTGTTGACGTCATTGCTTAACCGATTAGCATGCAGCAGTAGCCGTAGTAGCGCTCATTTTTCACTGATTGGCAGTTTGTTTGTTTGAGTGACTGATGGTATGTTCATTGATTGATTTACATTCGGCATGACGCATATTGTACGTTTTTAATTAATTATTTGGCAGTACTGGCGATGCTGCCGACTCCAATGTAAGTAAAAACGAGAGCGAGATGAGAACGTCTCAGCCAGAGTACTACAGTTTATGTAAGAGATGAATCAGAGCCTGTCCCATTCTGCCATCAAACTGTACAACTGATTGATGCTTCTGGAACCACTTTTACGGTGATGTCACATTTTGGTTTTACAAGATGACTTTTTCCACACACACTCCTTTATTACAATGTATACGACATAAAGTGGAGCCATCTTTGACAAATGATGAGGTGTGTTTAATTATACATAGGGAGTTTTAAGCAAGTGAGAGCAAAGAGGGAGAGAGAGAGAGAGAGAGAGAGAGAGAGAGAGAGAGAGAGAGAGAGAGAGAGAGAGACAGAATGAAAGAGAGAACCATTGGAAGACAGACATAATGAGGGAGGGAGCCAAGATAGAGACGCTAAGAAGAAGGGAGAGAGCGCTAAAGGGAGAACAATAGAAAGAGCTAATGAGGGAGGGATAAAAGAGAAAGAGAGAAAGAGGGGCTCCATAATTTACTTTTCGAATTTTGTCATTTATCTGTCAGAGAGGAGATATATACGAGACCATGGTTTTACTACGTAACACTCCATTTTTGTACTTGCCAAATACATCCACTGCTGGCAGGTGTTCATTTAAGACCCGTGATGGATCTAAAAAAAGGCGGAAAAGGAGACAGAGAGAGAGATAGGGTGACAAATATAGATGGATGAAGAGAGAGAGAGAGAGAGAGAGAGAGAGAGAGAGAGGTAGGGTGAGTGAGGGCTACAAAGGAGGAGGTGTGTGTGATGTGCCCTCACAGACACGGTGCTATCCGTAGCCTCCTAATCTCTACACGGTGAAAGGGGCTTCACCGTGATAGCCCGTGTTTTTACTCTCCTTGATGACCCCAAAAGGTCACCCGCTGACTCAATGGTTTACATGCTGGCATCAGTGTTTCCTGGAGTGCTCGCCAGCCGCAAGTTAATTAATACAGTCCCGTTTACAAGGCATCTGGCGAGAGCTCCATCATTGCAGGTCAGTGCTTGTGGTAAGGGGTCAGTGGTTCTCAAAGCACATATACACACATGCACACGGTCGCATGCACGCACACGCACGCACACATGCAAACACACACACATATGCACACGCACACACACACACACAAGAATTTTTTTCATGTCATCATAATTTGTGTGTCTACATACTGGATATGTTGTGTGTGTGCTTATTTGTATTTTATTTTTGTTCTGACATGATTATGTTTTTATTGTTTTGATATACAATACACTGAAACATATGTTTTTCACTTTAAACTTTTCTTCTTGTATTGCACACCTACTAATACTGACTACGTATTACTTTAGCAGAGGACTCACTGTGTTTGTTTCCAGATCAATCATCATCCAGGGAACTGTCCATTCCCTGGATGATAATTAAACATTTCCAAGCAAATATACACTAAATCAAGGAATACACAACTTCTGACTTCCAGGTATAAATTACGTATCATCAAGGTTGAATGAGCCCCTTACTGAATTATTTTTTCCTTTGTTAGCTAGGCCTATTATACGTAATTCAGGTTATCTTGAACAATACACAGAACAGAACACTGACAATTGCTAATAAGTGATGGCTCTCTGTGTCCTTCTTTCTGCTGTCTGCTTTCTTTAGTGAGTAAGCACTTGGTTAGATGGTTTCTTACTTTGTTAGATCCATGGACAGCTCTCTCTCTTCAAATAAAGACTGATAAATCTAGCTCTCCACATCTTTTGTGTTTTCAAGGCTTCTTCTTATTTATGCTACATAATCATCAATAATTATAGAGGTTTAAAGGTTACAACCAAGAATTGAATTGAATATTCTAGCATATGGAATAAATACTGACATACAAAGTTGTAGTTGAAAAGTTAAAACACACTTGACAATGTAGCATATTATTATTTTATTTGAGAAATGTTTGAAAGGCAAACATTTAGAAAAGAAGTATGAATATGACATGACCTTTTGATCCATAAGTATATAGGTATTCTGTATTACCAATTGCTTGTATTTTCTCATAAAGTATGGATTTAATACATTATTTGCATACCTCTATGGAATGAAAATAAAGTTATTTCTTATGTTAAATAAACTTTATAATTCCACACTATAAATAACTGTGGACCTGTTGGTTGCTTAGAGTTTTGGTGATTTAATTTGTGTTGTGCTCTATAACTTCAAATCAAATAAGTAAATCAATAAATATTTCAAATATATATATATATATAATCAAAGAAATTTACTTTTTCAAAAACCAAGAAAAACTGGAAGAATCTGCAAAAATTACTTCTTCAAGAACTACAATGTTCTCCAAGAACTGCAACGTCCTTTCGGGGCTACAAGAGGACTTAGAGGACGTTTTTTTGCCTGCTCCCTCTCTATTCATCAAACACACACACACACACACACACACACACTCACACACACACACACACACACACACACACACACACACACACACACACACACACACACACACACACACACACACACACACACACACACACACACACACACACACACACACACACACACACACACACACACACACACACACACACACACACACACACACACACACACACACACACACACACACACAGTCTGACAGGGGCGTTATATGGCCTAGGATAGCCGGCCTTGCATGTGAGGCCATTATGCAGGCGCTCTCCTCCCGTGCTGAATGCAGGTGGGGCGCGGGACCTACTTATTACAGCCCAGATGGGCCTGTAATCCATCACTGTCTCCTCCCCCCATGCCCCCATCCAACACCGGAGGATGACTGCTCTACAGCCCTGAGAGAGAGAGAGAGAGAGAGAGAGAGAGAGAGAGAGAGAGAGGGAGAGAGAGAGAGCGAGAGGGAGAGGGGCCGGGGGAGAGGGAGAGGGAGAGAGAGAGAGAGAGAGGGAGGGAGGGAGAGAGAGAGAGCGAGAGGGAGAGGGGCCGGGGGAGAGGGAGAGGGAGAGAGAGAGCATCCCTTTATTGTTATTTTTTTCCATTAAACCCTTTTTATGGTTTTCTTTACTGTTTATATAACGGATATTAAACCTGTTAATGATGTGTGAAATGCACAGTAAGTTTTTATGATTGCAATCTACCCTGATTAGATTCAGTATTTGCCATGCTCCGTAAAAAAATAGAGTTAGTCATCCATTTATTCCCTGTCGTCAGTATTCAGCCTACGGTATGTATACAGAGCACCACACAATACAATGGTTGTCGTTTTGTACAGTACAAATATAACGTTGTAATCCAACAACAAACTTTTCAATATTGTTTATTCATGCACTTTTTTCATATATGTATTTGGTATTACCAAACCTAAAGAAAACATAAATACAGACTGAAATGACCTCAATGACATTGTACACAGACTATCATAGACATAAAAAAATAACAACATTAAAGATAAAATTAAAGGGTTCTTTCACCTCCAAAAAAGGACATTTAATCCTCAATAAAAACAAGCAGCACCACATCAACAATTACTAAATCAGGGTTGTGTAGCAAACCGTCAGGTCCCTGAAATCAATATTCATTCATGAGTCCCTACAACGCTCGGCTTTTGAATGAACAAAAATACTTCCGTCCGTGCCATCTACACTCATGAACTACCCTTCAAAGTCTTCAGTTGAGCGGGAAGGGGGTTCTGACACGACGCTTTAATAGACAAGGGAAGTCATGACTCAGACAGCGACCAAACACACCTCAAGTCACGTTCCCTAGTTAGCTTCGGCCCTCACTTGATCCTCTTCCAATCAATTGACGTACCAGACCTGCTGATTGGCTGATTGGCTACGGCGGCTGCTTCTGCTCTGATGAAGTAGTAGCGCTTATAAAAACAGAAACGCTCAAATCAATTCTCATTCGTTCTGAGACAAAGCCTCCGGGTTGTTGCTGTTCCCGTCTCGTCCCGCCGAGGTCATGTTTGTAGTTCCCCTTGGATTCAGCAGCCTCAGCCTTACCAGCGAATTCTGTTGCTTTGTTTTTTCAGTCTTGTCAATACCCAATGGTTCCTTCGCTCGTGTTGTAACAAAACAAATTAATTCCGGCCCCCCATCGCCGCCAATCCCGACCACCACCCCCAGCCCCCACACCTTTGACCCAAGTATGGCCATAGTTGGCCGATCAATTCAGCCCCCAGTGTCAACCAATTGGTACGGAAAAGCTAAATCAAAAAATAAGAAACAGCTGCATAATCGGGGCGTTATATGCCCCCCCCTCAGTTCTGTCCAGAAGCCCGGCTGTCACGAGATCGATGCAAACGATGACAGCGGACCGAAGACAAACCCCTGTCCACATCATCGTCTCTCTTCTCGGACCACCGAGGGGGGGAAGCCAAGCAGCCTTTGCCGAGGGGATCTGTGGGTCGTTGTTGTTGTTGTTGTTACGAGCTCCAATTGCAAGAGATTCCGCCAGCATCCTTCAAAGCGACCAGGTCCGTAGAGCCGGCTGGACAGAGCAAGGTGGAAGCTCTCTTCTGAGAGACGTGTGATCGCTGTGGCAGACTAGGCCCCCTATTGGGGATGGGGAGCGTTAAGGGGACGCCATGTGGATACAACATGTGTGTCCATGCTGGCTATTTGTGTTCAACCGAGGCAAATTTAAGAGGTTCAGGCATCCCTTTCCTTTTCCAACTCTATCTATCCTCTCATCTTCATTCACAATTCGGTCATACATATACTCAATAATAATATTTTCAAATGATGTGTACTCAATTAACCGGCCTGTCAGTGTAATTGGAATATTACATTTACATTTAGGGCATTTAGCAGACGCTTTTATCCAAAGCGACTTACAATAAGTGCATTTGTTACAATAAGTACATTTGTCATAAGAAGTGAAACAATATATCGCTGTCGGTACAGTAAAGACGTTCATAGAACCAAGTGCAAGTATTACAATCGCTAGGCTAACCCATTCCCCGTGTAATGCAATGATAGCAGCTACTGTAGATGCTGCACAATTAAGTACCTTGAATAAGTGCAATGTACAAGTGCCAGGACGTACAACATTCAATGGTGGCTGTGCATTGGTTTCTATGCAGAGTCGAGATGAACTCTGAACAGGAATATAAATACAAATATAATACATTGAGAGATTCTACTTTGATTTTCTGTTACTGTTGGTCTTTCTTAACTAAAGTCAGCGTATCCTAAACGTGTCATACTTTCATTTTCTTTTATTTCATATGCCCACATGAAAAAGAGTCTGCTATTGTTTCAATAGGATATATTTCCCAAACTATTATCTTAGACTGCCCTTATATTTGTCATATTTAGAGTGCATAGATGTTCAAAGGGGTTTTGTGATGGTAGGCGCCATCTTCAACTGCATCTTCCATCCTACAGCAATAACACAGGATGGCATAACGTAGGGAGGTTGGGACATTTCAAAATACCTACAACAAATGAGAAATGTATATCTTTACCCATTGCTACATACCTATTTTGACTTTATTTCTTGATCACTGTCTTGTGTATTATGCATGCAAATATTTGCATATTTGCGTAATAGATGTGGGGGTATGTGTGCTTGACGGCCTTTAAACCCTCTTACTTGAGAGTCAAGACAACATTCTCTCCTCCATCCCCTCCCTCCATCCTCTCATCCATTTTATTATATTTTTTCCGATCCTGTATTGGCTTTCCCCCAGGGCTCTCAGTTAACTGTGAGTGACAGGCCGAGTTCACAGGCCAACCGTTCAGCCAAACACTTTTTTTATATTCAACCAAATCAATATCAAAGACAATTCAAATCACAGTGCGCTCAAGCTGTGGTGATAATACTGAATATTTGGAGGGTGAATATGCATGTGTTTATGTGAATACTTTATTCAAAGCACTAAAGGATACGCTGAAAACAAACTTGAGGTTAAAGTGTGCTACTCACCAAATGAATCAGATCAACACCTCTGCTTGTGGTCGCCGGGGACACAGACAGACAACACATCAACTGAATCATCAGTAAGGCCGGCTTTGTTCTCTGAGCTGCAGGAGTGACAGGTAGATACATCCAATTTGTCAAATGTCAGGGGAATGACGGACTTACTTCCCCGTCTGTCAGACCAACTGACTGGCTGAGAGGCTGAGTGACTTCTACTGGGTTTGAACTGAAAGGAAGACACTGAGCTTTCGAAGAGGTAGTCCAGTGTATACATTGACACCACACACACACACACACACACACACACACACACACACACAAACACGCACCCACCCACACACACACACACACACACACACACACGCACGCACACACTCATGCACGCACGCACACACACACACAAAGAGGTTTCATGTTATTAGGTACACAATAATGTGTATCTAGAGGAAGCCGAGGCATCAGAGGTGTTCATATAACCCATGTACGGTCTGTTCTCATCCGATTGCTTATTGGATTTGAGGTACCACTAGATCGAATGAGACCGTAAGAACAAGAGGTCTTTTTCCTCATAGGTCCTCCTTTTTTCAAATGACTGTGACTCTTATTTCTGTTTGATCAAATCCTAAACTCAGATATAAAAGAGGAACATTGATTGGGAAGAAACTGCTTGTCAGTCAGTTACTTCATGCAGGCCACTTAAATGAAATCTCTACTTTTTTTTTTCTAAGGGTGTGCTAACAAAGGCCCTCGCAATGATCAGATCACAGGGCTTCACAGCTTCCCAACGCTACCGTCGTACATTACTCCGCTAATGATCAAGAAACGTGCGGCCCCTTAATGCCCCTTTCAGACACGGTTGAATGATTTCAGAGCATTAAAGAGTTTCGACATTGTTTAACTGAACACGATTTGATTTGTCTACGTTGGTTAGCTGTTTGACAGTATAGTCTTTGTGTTTCTCTTTCTCGCACTAAGTGCAGATTTTATTAAAACCAGATGGTCCAGATTATTTATTTATATCTCGCCTAGAACCAGCTGTCATCAACTTAGAACACCTTTTAATATATGACAAGCTGACTTAAAAATGACCTGGAGATATTTTGACAATTCTGTTCATGAGAGATCTTGTAAAGATATTTTATGCACATTTTCATCAATAACCATTACTTGTTAGATGAGAAAACGCAAGCTCACTACACACACACACAAACACACACACACACACACACACACACACACACACACACACGCACGCACGCACGCACACACACACACACACACACACACACACACACACACACAAAGGGAAAGTTTTAAGGAGGTTGGGCAGGAGAATAGGGAAGTTGAGATCATTAAATATGTGAACATGTCATCCCATTGAACTGGACTTAAAAGCCTCTCAGCGCCAGGGGAAGATTCAGCTGTAATTACTGTAAAGACGGTCATTAGTTGGAACTCTTCTTCCTTCTCCTCGCTTCACTCCCTCAGCTCCTTGTTTAAAAAGCATTTGGATAGGTTTCTGCAAATCCGCGTCCACAGTGACAGGACTGAGACGCCATAAGCATGTTAGAAGATATGGACGTAGTGTCTGTGTCTACATCCCTAATTGATTTAAAGACAAATGCTATAGTAATTATGCTTAGGTTTCATGTTATGGACGCCGCCAATGCTTGAGATGAATGCAACCAGCAGCGGAAATCATCCTTATTTTGGCACATTGAGGACGGCAATAAACTGGCCGTCTCCCAGTAGTCCATGCCAAAAGTCATTCATATTCAATCACTTTTGAATGAAATCAAACTGTTGAACGTGACCGGTCATAATTAATATTGAGATGTACCAGCCACCGAGATCCTCACCCAAAGAAGAAACAATTTATTTGTTTTGTATCACTATGATGAAATCGCGATTTGGCTCCCACATAGGTTTCACACACAGGCGGTCATGCCTGCCACTTGCCCCCCAAACCCAGATGATAAAGACTTAAGTAGACCTAGAATAAGCTAGGCTTGTCCCAACCAAACCAAACTAGCCGAAGATACACTACAGTAGAATAAAATAGAATACTGAACTGAATGAGACACAAGGCCACGTAATTCCATCAGAGTGGAGATATAGAGGCAGAAGAGGCTTTCAAACTACTTTTTTAATGACCAATCTAGCAAGGTTGCCCATTTTCCAAAAGCACAGAATACAAAATGAGTGCACCACATGCATGCCCGCAAGTACCAATGCACACACACACACACACACACACACACACACACACACACACACAGTACTAGAACTCACTCATGCACACTATGAGATGAGCCTCGACAAAAGCAAACACTCTGACCAAAGCCCAGTCTTGTTAACCAAACACGCACACAGCTTAGTCGATACATCAACCCTCCCCCTCTCTCTCTCTCTCTCTCTCGCTCTCTCTCTCGCTCTCTCTTGCGCTCTCTCTCTCCCTGTGTGCCCTACCTCCCACTCTCTCTTTCTCTCTCACCCCCCCTCTCTCTCTAGCCTTGTTTGAACAAGCACTTTCAATCACTTCAAATCATGAATTGAAAATGGTTGTGAGATTGTGATACAAATCTAAATGTTTTCAATTTCTTTATAGAGACAGTTGTGAGCTTGTTGTAACAGGGACAACAGCAATTTACTTTTAACCATGTACCGACAATATCATTTTTGACCAATAAACACCAAAATATATCCTCAAGTTTCGTTGTCGTTTTTGCTGCTATTGTGTATGTTAAAATAATGGGCTGGCCAAACATTTTTTATAATCAATGATAATCTATTGTATTGTAGTATTGTATTGTACTGAGGTGAAACATTATAATATTAGTCTAAAACTTGAAATTATAGTTTAGTACATGTCATAATTCTTTCAGGCTACTTTTCCTTTAAGATTGGTGATGACTTTAATCAGCGAGGTTGTCAGGGATGACATATTCTTAAGACATTCTGGTGTTTGTTATGTCTTTAGCCAAGATATTCACAAGGATAGCAAGAGGTATTATGTTTCTCTAATAATCCCCTCACTTGCTTGTATATTATGCCACTTGGAGAAACACAAGACCGAAGAAGCTGTCAAGATTGGTTGTCACTGGGAGCACTTTAAAGTAACCGATAGCCTGTTTGCCTGCTGTATTCCATATGCCAGATGCTTTCATAGCTGATATCATTAGTAAGTTGTAATAAAAGCTTTAGCAATAATATGTTTAATCTAATACTAATGGAGGCACATGCTCACACAGTATTCACATTCACATTCACAAAACTCATACAACACTGGATTTGAATAGGTTTCGGTATTTATCTCTTCAAATATACCTTTGGAAACTTGAAATTAAAAAGGTGTGCATTGGATCAGTCTTCCTTTCCAATAAAAATAAAAACATATATTTTGAAATTGTTTGTGGGTTACAGACTTTTCTAACACATTCTTATCGGTTAACAGTTAATGGCCAGTGTTGAGTGTCAGTTATAAGTCAGAATAAGCATCCCAAGTGTCAACATATGAGCTTTTCATTCTAGGTTCAATCAAAATTCAAAAACGGTTGTCATGTCATGTAACCAAGGCTGCACACATATATTTCTTTCATGTAAACAAGGCCGACGTCTCTCTCTGTCAACGGACTGTGTCAGCAGAGGGTTTCACAATGTTGAACCCTGGTGGTGGTGTCATCCGGAAAGACATATTCCTCTTTATCTCTTTATCTCTCTATCAGCAAAGTGAGTAGTCTCCTTCTGAATTATGTAACAGTTTAAAGGAAAACCAAACACCCTGTTTGATCTACCAGGCCACGATCAAAATGTAAAAAACTTATTCACGCATATGCTACGTTTTTACAACTTTCAGCATTGTCGTGATTTAGACCAGAATCCATCACGTCTATTATGAACATGTTGTATTTCTATTTGAGTCATCTTTCTATGAATCCAAGCTTTGTTTAATTGATCAAGGATTTAGTTAGCCTAAAGCAATTTCTTCAAGCATCTTGTTTTGTCAGACAAGCATTGAAGAGAAAAAAAGTATTTATTATTTAATGATCTGAAATAGAGAGAACCAAGCAGCTATCATATTTCTTCAAGCATCGCTGAATCGATCAGCTTTGAACAAAGGTATGAATCTGGTTTGTTATTATTGATCCAGCCAAGTTGCTAGTATGCATGATATAATATAAAATATGATCCAAAGATGAAATCAATTCAAGGATTAAATTAAAAACACCTTACACATTAGACTGGTCTTTGAACCAATAGCTTGTACAGTACATATAGTGGTGGATCTCTTTCCATAAGATGAGAGGAGACAAACACACAAACGATTAATTATAAAAGAAAATAGATACCGAATTCAACAATGAAAGAAATGAACAGGATGGATGGGGGGGGGGGGGGGGCAACACAGAGAGGGAGAAGGAGAGGCACAATGCAACAAAATGTGTCAAATGAAAATATCACACCTGAGGCCGCAGAGGTAAAGAACGACAGGAAATGAAAATGAGAGAGAGAGAGAGAGAAA
>NC_136938.1:10227377-10287617 GCF_949987615.1 Pollachius pollachius | reverse complement strand
GAACGCATCGTGCATGCACCATTCACGTGCCATGAAAGCCTGTCATTCAAAACAGGTATGCTCATTTTGACTTCAAACACACACACACACACACACACACACACACAAACATGCAGACACTCAAACACATGCTTGCCTGGAGACACAACAGACACACCTGCATGCATGGCCACACACACACCCACACACACAAACACACACACACACACACAAACACACACACACACACACACACACACACATATGCATAACACAGACATACTCACACACACTCAGAGGTTGGGAGGCATATTTACGCTCCTGTTTAACACCAGCAGACTTGAGGTAGAGGGTGGGTGGGGTGGATTCAGAGGCAACAGATTCAGAGGCACAGCTGTTTATTGGCCTTTCCATCTTCCTCAAGCCTCCCTCCTCTCCCTCCTCACCGCCATTTTCTCCCTCTTTAGCTGTTTAGCTTTGCTTGTCTTTCATCTCTCCGTTGCTCCTCATGCGCGCTTCCTTTTACCTCTCTTTTTTTCCCTCCGTCATTCCCACTGTCTCTCTCCTTCCTCTCTAGCCTCACAGCTCCACTGAGGAGTGGAAGAAATACCACTCTGTCCCTGCTCTCCATTTCTCCCTTCTCTCCCTCACGGTCCCCCCCCCCCCCCCCGTCCTTGTGGATCCCGACTTAGACTCTCTTTCCCTCTTTTTATTTTTCCATCTCTCAATTTGAATTTCCCATGTCATTCCCAGTTCAAACAGCCCTCCCCCTCTCTCATTCCTCTCTCCCCTTCTCTCCAACTCCCTCTGCAGCACTCACTCTCTCCCTCCTCATCATTCCCTGTTCCCCAACTCTGTCCCTCTCTCTCCTTCCCCCGGTCCGTTCCTCCTCCCTGCCTCCCAGAGCTGGGCTCCCAGGGGTACAGGTGGTGGTGAGGGGGGGAGGATGGGGTAGGGAGGAGGGTGTTGCGGTGCTCTGATTGCTGCGTTGCTTCAGGCGTTCCCTGGGGCGACGGACTGTTCACTGCAACCCCCCTGACGGCATCCCGACCTGGCTGGTAAATAATCCTGTCTGGGAGGAGAGGAGAAGAGAGGAGAGGAAAGGGGGAGGAGAGGAGAAGAGAGGAGGGTAGTAGTGGAAAGGAGAGGAGAGAGGGGAGGGAAGGATAGTAGTAGAGAGGAGAGGGGGGAGATGTGGGGGGGGGATGAGGAGAACACCTGCTGGAAGGGAGGGAGAGTAATTGTGAAAAAAGATGGAGGAATGGAGGGGTGGGTTGGTAGAAACACAACAAGTGAATGATACAGTGTTTGTGTGTGTGTGTGTGTGTGTGTGTGTGTGTGCGCGTGTGTGTGTGTGTGTGTGTGTGTGTGTGTGTGTGTGTGTGTGTGTGTGTGTGTGTGTGTGTGTGTGTGTGTGTGTGTGTGTGTGTGTGTGTGTGTGTGTGTGTGTGTGTGTGTGTGTGTGTGTGTGTGTATGACTGTTTGCATGTATATAGGTTTGTATGTATGTGTGTCACTATAATGCTGTGAGGGTGTGGGCATATATATGCATGTGTGATTCCCCTTGTTGCATTTAAATGGGGAGCATCTCTTACTGTTCTATGCTGGTATTGATGTTGTTTGAACTTTGAAGACCAGCAGGCTGCTATCAGTTCTGCTCTCGTCCCTGTGTTTCTTCACCGTGTATTCCAATGACTGGGGTGGATTTTGATCCGGAGTGAGTGAATTACAATGACCATATCTGCTCCACTAATCAGAGTGAGTAGAAATGGCTTCCCTTGCTCTCACTTTCTCTTCATCTTTCTTCCTATTTCTGTAATGGATCTCCCTTCTCTCTCTTCTTTACTGTCACACACACACACACACACACACACACACACACACACACACACACATGCACCCCCCCCCCCCCCCCCCCCCCCCCCCCCACACACACACACACACACAGACACACACACACACACACACACACAGATACACACAGAGCTAAGTATGCATGCACACAAACACAAACATACAAAGGCACACACACACATACACAAACAGATGAAACCCTTGCTGTTTGGTCATCTCGTCGTGGCGTGCATCCTTGCTCAGGGACGTTGTCCATCCGTCTGTCTTGTGCCACCGTTGAGAACAGAGTGTGATGATTTTCGATTTTTATGTGTTACTACACCTGTTGGGAAACTCAAACGTAAACAAGAATATACCTAAAAACCAGGCCCCGGAGAAAATGTGGACAAAGAATGGCGTTTTTTCTGTTATTTTTAACTATGCCATGTGACTTTATGACTGTGAGCAGTCGTTAATTTTGATCGCCGAAAGAACATTTCCTCTTTATTGTTGTACTTTTGCATACTTGGGATTTAGTGCTGTGGGGGAATAAAAGGGCATGTTGTGCTCTGATAAAACCCCAAAACAATTTTTGTTCATATCAAGGAGGCTGCTGATCAGAAACAAAGTACTCAAATGAGTTGTGTGGCTATTCACAATGCATTCATGATTCCCACATTTGATCTTCTTACAGAAGAGAATCAACATCAGACCTTGATCAGATGTTTATAGAACCTCAGCCTTCTCAGCATTGAGGAATAGGAATGAATAATTAATTAATAAAAGAGAAAATATGCCACTGCAATTTTTTTCCTGTTTACAGGGCATTAGAGACTACAGGGTTTATGGTGCAGCAGTGAGGCACTTTATGAGCCAGCTAGCTGCCTTAAGTGAACACATTCTCGTCTAAGCTTACGGAAACACAATTGGCTAAGGTAAGTGGACCTACACTCAGCTAGGCTCAGTGGTCACACATTTGGCTGAGCTTAGTGGACACACACTCCACCAGGTTAAGTGGACACACACCTGGCTAAGCTTGTGGACCAACACTCGACTAGGCTTAGTGAACACACATTCGGCTAAGCTTATTGGACACACACTCGGCTAGGCTTAATGGACACACACTTGGCTAAGCTTAGCGGACACACACTCGGCCAGGCTTAGTGGACACACACTCAGCTCGGCTTAGTGGAAACGCACTCAGCTCGGCTTAGTGGACACACATTCAGCTAGGCTAGGTTGACACACACCCAGGTACGATTAATGGACACACTCAGTTAGGCTTAGTGGACACACACTCAGCTAGGCTTAGTGGACACACACTCAGCTAAGCTTAGTGGACACACACTCGGCTAGGCTTAGTGGACACAAACTCGGCTAGGCTTAGTGGACACAAACTCGGCTAAGCTTAGTGGACACACACTCAGCTAGGCTCAGTGGTCACACATTTGGCTGAGCTAAGTGGACACACACCTGGCTAAGCTAAGTGGACCCACACTCGACTAGGCTCAGCGAACACACATTTGGCTAAGCTTAGTGGACACACACTCAGCTAGGCTAAGTGGAACCACACTTGATCCTAATCTTCCGCTGTTTCCTGGTCTCTGTCCTCACTATTTAAGTTCCAGCAGGCCAGGGGTAGACAGACACGCGCATGACCACGCATAACGCACTTACGATGGCTTGTATACACACACACACACACACAGTGATCAAACAAAATACTTTACAATTACAGAGACTTAAAATATCAGCTCCTTCTTAATACCCTAAAAAGAGTGAACCTTACCACCTTTTCTATTTAAAACCCATGTAGGAGGGATAGAACCAAACAGAAACGGACGAGGGAGGAGATCTCAACCCTGTGCGTGTTTGTGTATGTGTGTGTCACCTTGTGATTTATCTTTTAGTGTGTCTGTGTGTATGTGTTTGTGTGAATGTGGGTCTTTGTGTGTGTGTGTGTGTGTCTGTGTGTGTGTGTGCGCGTGAGCACGTCTGTTAATGTTTGTGTGTGAATGTGTGTGTTTAAGTATGTGTAAGTGCGTGGTTGTGTCTGCGTGAGTGTGTGTGTGGGGTCTGTAAGTAGGTTCTCTGTTGTGTCTCAGGTGTCATTAAGGAGCTGTGTGAGCAGGCCGGGGGGGAGGGGGTGGGCGCGGCTGGTTGGGCTGTCACACTCTGTGATACCGGACGTGTAATCTGGTGATTGCTACCGGCGATAGACTCAGCACAAACAGCCAATCAGAAGTGACAGCCGGTTCGTAAGAGACGATTCGAACCACAGCTGGTAACACTTTCGGGTAGGAACAGAAGAGGTGAATTGACAAAGAGCTGAGGTAGTAAAAGAGAGACAGACAGAGAGACGCACATATATTAACTTTGAGCCGTGCACCCAGCAGTTCAGAAGTCAGCAAATGCTTTTTATGTCACTTCAAGTAAGCAGCAGAAGCCATGAGGTGTTTTCGATACCCAAAGGAAAGTTGCCCTCACATATTTTTGGGATAGTTAACATAAAATGTTAACATAAAATGTTAACTATCACACACACGCATAGCAACACACACACACAAACACATTGATCTGTTCAGTACTACTCACTACCTTGCTTCACAGAGCGGATTATCTGGATGTGAAGCGTCTTTCTGTGCATTAAGTACCAACGGCGATGCTACTCCACTATAGTCTAGCTTTTATCCAAGAAAATCCCCTCGACAGCCACAACAACAACCAATCGAAGCACGACCACTCGAACAACATAACAACAAATGGAAGGGGTTTGGGGGGGGGGGGGGGGGGGGGTGGTTGATAAGGGACCAAACAACATCCTTAGAATTCATCCGCCTGTGTCACTTAGCAACGACGGTGCTGGGACGACCGCCATGCTCTGCTGCGGCAGTGGCGTAGATTCGATTTGAGACCAATTAAAAGAGAATTGCTCGAAATGAGCGCTGACCCTCACTGAAATGGTTCCCAGTGATTTCATTAGGTAGGTTTTTCTTATACGGGGGCGGGGGATTGCTTGATAGGTGGAGGAGAAAGTCCCTATCTCAAACCCAACCACCAGTGCAGCTGCCTTGCTGCAGGGCTGGGAAATCATGACTGGCGTGGATGCTACATGGGCCGTCGGATGTGGAGTACTGTGTGCAGGTAGGTGTATTTTCACTATGACTGTGACTAGGAGCATGTCTTTGTGTTCTTGGTGATGAAAGCTTTCAAAAGAAAATCCTAAATTCACCTTTTTTCAATTTCCCTTTTCCCTCTCTGAAACCTCTCTTACATTCATCCACATTTGGAACAGTTCATCACATGTGACATGAACAGAAACTAGCAATTTGTTTTAAGTAGGGTGTTTAGAAAATGCATCAACTCACATTTGCATTTTTGTTTCCAGCTGTACAGGCAAACATGCTAGAAAATAAAATGCTACATTGCTATTTTGTATTTATAGCTTTTGTACTAAGCACATGAATTAACATGAAAGTTAGTTTGAGGAATTTGTCACACAGAATCAGACACCAAATGCAGAGGGGCTGCTGTCTTTTGTGGACCACCCTACCGCAAAATATTTTTTGGGGGCCCAAAAAATGGAAAGTTGTAACTGTAATTTGTTGCCTTTTTTCTTATTTAGGTGCACTTCTGGACCTTTTGCAACCATTCCAAGAGAGGTGGAGAACTTCTACAAAAAAAACATTACTCTACCCTGAAGAACTCTACACCATTACTACACCCTGCAGAAAAGCAGCAACATTTATAGAGCTGACACTGAAACATTTGAACCAAAAATGTGAGCTAGCAAGTTAGCCAAGGTCTTTTGCTTAGCAAACTCAATACTTGTGTATATAAGTTAATACAAAATAACGTTTGGTAGCTTTAACACTTTACATGCTTTAACACGTGTAAAGTTTATCTATGACCAACAACTCTGCACTTGAAACCACGGAAGGAAATACCTTGTTTGTTTAAGCTGAAAAATCTGATACCATAAATAGGACTTACAGGCTGGTATCCTGAATCGACATGTTGCAAAGATCCAGCATTGAAGGGAACGGTCAAAATAAATGTTTACCTCTGATTCTTCATCTTGTTTCGATCGGGAAGTCCATACTAAGGATTTGCTTGCCTACTGAACACAGCAGCGTCTTCTCGACATAGCACTACCAAAACCGAACTCCAGTGGCCACAGCTCTAACTAGACAAAACCAAATCCCGGAAGTAGTGCTGACTGCAACCAAGTTGTTTCAGGCAGTTCAGGATGTCTTCTTTGTCGTAGACAGTAACTCCCTTTGGATTGTACTTTGAGCTTTGTAGATATTTTTTGTCAGTTGCTTAAATAATTACTGCCCTTTCCGAGGCTATTTGACATCACGACGAAGGTGCATTGGTGGCAAGGTGTGTGTGGATGTGCGGAGCTCCTTCTGGGCACTAGTTGATTTTGATGTCCGCATCCGAGAGAGTGTTCTCGGACATAGAAGAAGGCCACAGTGTGTGGTGCATTTCATATAAACATACCAAATGACGGTTCTCCCTTAAATTTGGGATTTTGGCCTGGGTCATAACCCAAGCCTTTCATTTCAATTACTGAAGAAGACTTGCATGTTCATTTCAACTTTTTCGCTACCCTGTTTTTAGCTGGATTTGATGTTGGGCTGACATGACCTAAGTTCTTTGTCTTGTAGTTTCTTCAAATTGTTCCTCTCGAGTGGAATATGGAGAAGAGGTCTTGTGAAAGCAAGGCCCATTAAATCCTGTTACGTCAGTTATCCCTACCACCTGATAAATTAAATGCACTTTAGGCACCTGATTTGCGGATTGGATCGGCTAAATTAAGGTTGGTGTATCTCAGAAATTGGCTTAATCATTTATGTTTTATATATAACACATTATTGTACATTTACAACACACAAAACTATATATAAATACTAAAACAAATAATTATCGTTTATAAAAAATATTTGTTTTAGCAAAAATCATAAAACCCTTTCTGCCAGGGTGGGCTGCATCCCAGCACTCTTTTATAGCCAGCCGCCACTGCTATCTTCCAGATAAGAATTTGATTGATAAATCATAAACCAATAATATAGATGTTGCGGTCAATACCTGGATTTGCTCATGAGACAGCGTCCCTGAAAAACGCATAAATGCTAGCTTTAGGGCCCCCTGGTGGCCTTGGGGCCCTCTGCAACCGCAAAATCCGCATACAGGAAGAAGCGGTCGAGATTCAAAGCGTCAATATTTGGATATAGAGACCAGATGTGGCAGCATCCCCGCGGCCTGCCTTACTTCATCCATCTTCATCCTAATTACCATTCCCCTGTCCCCTTCGAAATCCTCAACATGTCCGCCGCTCCATCTCGCCCACGCCTCTCTTCCTGCACCAGCTCTACACATCTCTCTCTCATCCACCGCAAACACACCCAGACACACACACACACACACACACACACACACACACACACACACACACACACACACACACACACACACACACACACACACACACACACACACACACACTCACACACACAAACACACACCACGTCCCCGTTGGTGCCACGTACCCTCACAAAAATACCTTGCAAAATAGCCTCCTAATAAAAACAACCCCCAAAAGTGAATTCTCGACTAAAAAACAACAATGGAAAATAACTGACATTTCAAATTTCTTCATATCTTTAGTTCTTTAGATGTCTTTAACAGTGATTTATTTGAGACCTGTGAAGTTGCCTCCCCATACGTTTGTCGTTGTTTATCTTCGCTCCAGTGACTCCTAATCACGAACAAACCAATTAGATGCCATCTGAACAGACTGTGTTTTGATTGGTCATTAAGTGTCTGAAACCTATATTAGTGACAGTGTCTCAATCACGCACAATGCAATTACAGGAGAGAGAGAGAGAGAGAGAGAGAGAGAGAGAGAGAGAGAGAGAGAGAGACTGAGAGAGAGAGAAGGGAGGGAGAGAGAGAGCGACATGGATGTTGTGAATAAACAAGCCTGTCGACTTTAAAAAGGGGACGATAGCTACAGAGTGATGGATGAATGTGAGCAAGTCTTAATTCAAACGGCTTGCTGTCCTTCTCTCAGTATGCCCAGTTGCGGACTGCTGTCCCCGGGTCAGAGTCCATTCCTTAATTGGAAATACATCTGAGGAAGAACATGGGCATTCTTTCGAATTCTTAGTAATCCAATGCAGTTTTTTCTTTCTGGGCAAAGTATCTAAAAACTTATTTCCCATATGTTATATAATCGTAGACTGATTTATTCATTCATACACTGAAAGTCTGAAAGACAGATTTAGAAGTTAATTCAAGTAAATGACCATAACACTAAGTCTAGGGGCTAAAAGATACGTCACATCAAGGGACTAATTTCCCATCCGGGGTTTCCTTACAAATAAGACAAGACAAGATTAGATGTAACATCTTATCTTGCCGTGTCCCACTTTCCAACAAAGCGGCAAACAAAACAAGGAGCAGGGAAAAAACAGTATCCGTCGTCAGTCCAGCTACGTTAACCTTACAGTTAAGCAGTCTTGTGCCGGTCACGTCGTTGTAGCTGTTGTAGGGTGGGGCCGAGGGGACAGGACAGGCACGGGGGAATTCTCTTAATGCACTTCCAAGGTCGGCCCGGCTCGCCCTCAGTAGCCGCCGCCGCGTCACAACCAGTCCTGACAGACTTTACGGCCAGGTGGGACCACGGGACGACAGCCCCTGTCCCGGGGAGAGCACCGGGACTATTAAAAATGGATGGATCGATAAACAAGACTGCATGTACCTTTGGCTGTTTCCATGCTAATTCAATAAGTGTCGTTGGGGGGCGGAGGGTTGGGGGATGGGGGGGGGATGGATGGAAGGATGGAAGAGGAGAGGAGGACAGAGACAGACAGAGACAGACAGAGGAAGGATATGTGGATGCAGAAGGACTTACGATAGAAAGAGAGAGAGAAAGAGAGAAGTAACAACAGATCCAGTGTGATATGTGGAATAGCATGACATGAACCAGAGCCCTCCTGACACGCAAGTCCAAACCCTGCTTACATAATGTGTCGTTCCTCCACATTTTGTTTGCCTCCGAAACATTTTTGACAGCTTTACTTGCACAGCCTATAATCAAGTTAAACTCAATACAATTGTTATTTCAGTTTAATTAAATTAGGCTATGTTAAGCTCAACTAAAGTTAGATTAGTTACGGTTGATTACGCAACTTGAAATAAGTGTAGCTTGCATGACTGAACACCAACCACGACCAATGCAAACTTAACTACATTCGCCTGTGGCTGACCACAGCTTCCTAAGTGGTGGTCGGATAATTAATTAGTTGATGCTTGTAATTAATTCATTCTCATTCTCACATCTTTACACATTAGAGGTGTTCGTTGTCAATGATGCATGTGAGAAGTCAAAGCATTCATGCATTAAAATATGAAAATTTGATCCCTCATTATTACATGCAAATCTTAATTAGTATATTTTCAAACCTGTTAGTATTCTGGTTCACACATCTGAAAGTTCCCATATTCATAGTAACACGTCATTTATGCACACACGCATGCACAAGCTCAGACAACACTGTACAGGTGGTATTTAAAGTGTTTCAGATGTCCTTGCCAGATGGCACTGGCCCTGTGTGTGTGTGTGTGTGTATGTGTGGCTGTGTGTGACTTGTTATCTGATCACGGTGTATACCTCCATTAATTATACTTAGGCTCATGGGAGAGGGCAAAATGTAGGTAAATACGTGTGGTAAGGACATGTGCTATGCCACCCTTCTACATTTTCCTGGGGTTCATAAACTCAATAATATTCACTTTTTGTTTGTTCAGAAAAGAAAGTCTTAAACGTGTCTCTTGGCTGGTGTTCCATGACAATCGTTTTGGTGAACATGTCAAATTGGTGTTGGCCAACTCCATTAAACATTCTATAGTAAGGTTTTTGTTTGTTTTTGTAGATTTGTCCGACATTGGAGCTCTATGAATGTTCTGTAAAACCTTTATTTTCAATGATTGCACTCATACAGGTGGTGCCACACACTGCTGTCCCAAGGGACTGGTCAGAATCTTGGCCCGCCACGCATTTCCATCCATTACCAATCATTAGTATTGAACACTGAGCAAAGCCTCAAATTCAATCTTCCAACATGTGTTTCTGGCATTCAGAACCTCAAGTTGGATCAGTTTTATTTATTTCTGCTGTATTTTTCTTCGTTAAGAGATAAAGTTACTATTGCATTAGTCAGACATGCATTAGTAAGACATGAGCCAGCAATGGGTTAATCCAACATTTAACTCCAAGTTTAGTCTCTTTTCCAATAGTTGTCCAATATTTGCACTTGGTAAAGCAGACGTTTATGTATCGTGAAGAATATATTCTACTGATTCTAGAATAGCGGACGGTGTAATCATTGTAAAAGGGTCTTTAAGCAATTAAACCAAATGACTGGGTCTTATACAGCAACTATAAATCAAGGCTTGATGACTATTAGCCCTGCAGCAGTTTATTAGCAGCGCACATTAAACAGTAAATAGATCACATACCTCACACTACATTATAATGTATTAACTATATTTCACAGCGGTGGGCTGGCATCAAAAAATACATTTAAATAAAATATAATTTGAAATTATCTAAAAAACGAATGTAAGTACTTACATTATGCATACACTTAACCATGTTAAGAATGATTAGAAAGAGGTCAAGAGTCGTTTTCCATTTTTACCAGTCCATAAATATTCACAGTAGTTTTCATGAATAACTTTCATTAATGTAATCAGTCAATTAAATATCTATTAACATATCAATCAGGAACCAAGTGAGGATATCTTCACAGACCCCAGTTCTTGGATCCTGGTGAATGCATCCTCTCTTTTATTTCTCATGTCATTGTGTCCTCTTGATAATTATTAAGAAATCTAAATTATTTTTAGGTCCTTCTTATCGAACAAGGTTTGTTCATTATTTCTTAATGCACTCTTTTTTTTTTTTACTTTTAACAAAGATTATACAATCAAAACCAGAATGAGTAAAGGTGCGTACACACCAAGAATGAAGGCACAGCGCAAATTCATACCAAGTCAATGCAAAGACGTGAATAGATGCAAATTCTCACAGGAAAACCCGCAGCGCGAATGGCTGAATGGTGTAACACATTGATCATTCTTGCTCCTTTACCAGACTGACAATAAACCATCTGTAAATAGTACCTCCTCTCTGTGCATCTCTGAATCTTAACATGACCTCCTGTTAATATGGTATGAAAGAAGTCTACGATAGTTTCCACCATGTAAGCAAATGTTCACATATAGAAAGTCTATTATATACAGTATATATTTGCATTACACCATCACAGGAGCTCCAACCATTTAATGTCGTAGAGATAGCGGGGATGCATTTCTAAACAGAGATTTAAAGCTTTTTTGTGGTTTAATTGCAGTTAGGCTATTGTTTTTGTTTTTGTTTCTATAGAGAGGAGTGCTGCTGCTCCTCCTGTATCCTGGGCAGGTGTTCACCACTAGACAAACCAGACTCATACTGCTGATCCTGTCTTTAGTTCCATGGGTCGAATCGCTGTAATTCAGAGCGTGAATATCCAATATCTTTGTAAGTTAAAAATGCGAACCCCCAGCTCCCCATCAGCTAGGAGCACTACACGTATAATCAAATTCTGTGGGAAAGACAGGTGTGCACAGTAACGTAATGAAGTTACAACAACGTTCAACATTCTCATGGAGCTATTTTTTGTATGATTGTTTAGACCACGGACAGGGGTTTCCCAAATACCATTATCTACAGCTAGTAAGACTTATTAGAGTTTGTTACGTCACTTCATTAGAATGAAGTAACATAACATGAATACAACTTTAATACATTCGTCCGTGAACATGATTGAGTCACACATGATTTTGCGTCCCGTCAGATCGATTTTCACCAGCAATGGTGGTGAAGACAGCAACTCCCATGTTCCCATGCTACTTCCCAACGTCATCAGAATATGTCTTTAGTAATTGTTTTAAAAGAAAGATCCCTTGCGGCATTCTTTGAACATTCCTGTAAAGATTGCAAACCCACTTATCGTAATCCCCCTCATCAACAAACTGCCATTCGCTACACTATTTTACACTTGGATTAAAAAGTGAAACTCAATTAGAACTGAAGCCTCTAATACATTGGATATTTTTGTGAAAGGAAGGAGAATAAGCCTGTCTTCATAGACTGCTGGAGAAAGAGGGTTAAGCTTCTCAGACACTTTTATATAACGCCATGCTGTGTGTTTGCCTGTCATCTCCGTCTTGTCGGCGGTTGATGTTGATGTCCACATCCGAGAGGGGTTTAAGCGTCTAGGAAACACATATACAGTATGAGGCAACGGTGGATGCGTATGAATGTTGGTGCTCCATTTGTGCGGCGGTTGATGTTGATGTCTGCCTCCAAAATAGGGTACAGCAAGATGGGTGCAAGTATAACGCCACGGTATGCAGAACTCTGTCTGTCCAGCGGCTTACATAATTTTAATGCTCCTCTATAAAGACATGGCAGAGACATGGCGGGGCAACATAGCCGCCTCCATGGAAGAGGACCTGATCCCCTTTGTTGATATTCAGGACTCATTCTAAGCTAACAAAATCACAACATTTCCTATTTCCATGGGCTAATAAACTAGTTGAATCATACTTATGAACACTTGGCATGAACTCTGCCAAGTTCGCTCCGCTAGTTGCCACTTGATTCTACACACTCAACCTTTAAGGGTTAAGCAAATGGCTGAACTAAAGTGATACAGTTTAAACGTAGGCCTAGTAAAATGATGAAGTATAAGTATCTTTTAAGTATAAGTAGTAGACGTAATATAAGCATGATAAGTGGTAGCAGAAGGATAGGCCTATTATTCTGAAAAGTAGTAGGATTACTAGTTGCCAATACATACTGTGGCAGACGCCAGGGAGGACTGAGGGGATGGGGGATTGAAAAGAGACATTTGGCAACCTGCTGGCTGCCAAATACATGGACTTCCTCCAATTAACGAAGGGCCTGAAGGCCATTAAGCTAGGGTGCTTACTTTTAAAGAGAAGAGCAGGCTACCACAAGCCAGAGCTAGGGCGAGAGCTAGGGCTAGCAAAGGACAGGCAGGATCTGTGTGATCGCCTGGAAGCGCGGAACGGCCGACGAGCGAGAGACAGGTGGACAGGATTGAACCAATCAAGGATTACAGACTATATCATAAAGGGGGTGGATGACCCTTTTCCCACCCTGGCTTTGTTTACTAGGTAAATAAACCATTCTGAATGTGAACTGCTCTCTGTGTTGTGATTTTATCTTTCAACTTGGTGACGTGGAAACCCCACACCCACAGGCACGCTACAGTACATAGATACATAGAAGTCTTGGTATGATAAGTTGTGGTATGAGTATCATAAGATGAAGTAGTATTCATATGATGCATTATCAGCACAATACATATTAGAATTGGCATGATAAGTGTTAACATTACAAGGATAATAACAAAGGTAATACAACTATGGTTGTAACATTAACATTCATTCACATCTAGTTCGTCGAGTTTAGGTTACAGAAAAATAAGGCTTGTACTATTGGTAGCTGTGTCTCAGATTTAACGTGACATGTTGTGTGCGTATACATCATTCTCAAGTTGCAGAAGCATTTAGAAACATAGACTAGCTCATTGTGTGCTTCTACCGGAGGCAAACAACCAGCCGTGTATAAGGAACCTAGACTCAAACCGTTCCCTCAATCCAATTTTTTATTTTTTTTAACTTGGAATAAACCCATCACAAAATGTGATGATTTGATGTGTGAACGAAGGTCAATGATTAACCTGATCATATTTTTATCAGAGAAATAGTAGCCAATTATTCCAATATAGGCTGAACATTTTGTAATTTGAGTCTCTAGGTCGAAAACTGGAAGAAGTTAAGTTCCAAACAAAGTGTCAGAAAGAATTTGATTAGGAACATATGTTGTGAATGCCTTGAGCATTCACACCAATGTCTGAAGGTCAATCGGCAGGTTAAACTTTAAATAAACCTCAACAAATCTATCCACTTCCTCAGGCTACCTTTTTTTAATAATACCTTTGACCTTACTGTCATTAGTTATTATTTATCAACAACAACAAAATAAAACAATTGTTACTTTTCTAAACCGAACAATGCCTTCACTAAACAATATTTAATAAATTAATTAATTATTTTGTGGGGCCCACAATTATTCATTAAAAAACAAACACACTCCTAGTGGTCATTTTGTAAATCTAAGCACTGTGAGTCTTCTTACAGTAAGCCTCTTGCCCTCCCAACCTTTTCAAAGCCCTTTGTTGATAACTTCAGTGAGGCAGCTGCGTAATGCAGCCTCGTATCTCTCATACTTCATCAGCCTTTTGACATTTACTGGTGTGCGAGTGTCCATTTTATTTACTTTGTGTGTGCATGTGTACATACGTGTGGTTGTGCGTGTGTGACTGTGAGTTTTGAACAAAGGTTCGTCCACAGCTTTCAAAGGAATGCACTCAACATAATGGGGAGTGGGGATGGATGATGTAAGGACCATGAAGACATCGGCAAGCAGCTGTTCTAGAATGAGCTGATATTATATTGCACTATATGATATGTGGTATGCAGAGTTAACATGCAAAGTTGCTTGAGAACTTTTTTTTAATTATTGTTTCTCTTGCTTGCTCTTAATCACAGCTAATGTGCATTTTGAATTAATTTGAATCAAATGATGAACCCCTCCATTATATTCTGATAAAGTCCCTGGACAGACATAAACACAAATGCAAAATGTACCTTTCTCTCTATCGCTCTCTTGCTCTCTTTCCATACCAGTTTCTCTTCATCCCTCCCTCTATCTTCTCATATATTAAGTCAAAATGGTTGCAGGCCTCCTTCTCTCGCTGTCTCTCTCTCACTCACTGCATCCCTCTCCTGCTCTTCCCCTCTTTTCCTCTCTCTCTCTCTCTCTCTCTCTCTCTCTCTCTCTGTCTCTAATCTCCCAGTAAAACAGCCAGTCATATGGCTCAGATGGAGGCAAACCACTTCTATATGTAGAGCTGGGTGGGGATTTGTGCCTGTGGGGTTGGGGTCGGTGTGCTGGTGGTGGAAGTGAAGGTTGTAGACTCGGTTATAGATGTTGGATGAGTTACAAGGAAGAGCGAGTGTGGATTTAAAGATTAAACGCACCGCCGCAGCATTTTGGAATAATATAGTCTTTATCACAATGTGCGTGTGAGTGACGTGACGTGTGTATGTGCAATGTGGATATTCTCTTTAAACACACACACACACACCAAAAAGCACCATTCAACCTGATCTGAATGTTCTAATGGAAATGCTTTTCAGCTGCTGCCACACCTCATCTCGGATATTGCCTTTTCATTTAGAGAAGAGGGCTCTTTCACTGGACGGATATGGTTTCTCCTGTAGGCCTTTGTTCCACCACTCTCATTCTTCACAAGGCCTATATCAGCCCTTTCAATCCCGGGGAGAACGCCGCCACATTATTTCTGGTCTGTCCCTGTACATGTCCCTGTACATTCACTTTCAAAAGAGATAGGAGTGGATTCATATCTGTGTATAAACTCCTGTCTTCTCCATTTGGAGGAGCTGATATTTGCAGTGAGGAGAAAGGCTGTAAATATCTTTTTGGAAACCTCTTCAACGGCCACTTTTATACATTTTTCTAAATGCACTTCCATTTTCTTTTTATTTGATAGCTGCAAGCGTGACTCTTGCTTAGCTAAAGGCCATCAAAGCATGTTTAACGAAAGCTGGCGAGTGATTACCTGGTGTGGTTACAAACATAGAAGAATGTCATGTTTAATTTATCGTTAAAGATTAGATCTCATAATACAGTTTTGTCCTCTCGCCCATCAGATGTGGAAAGTTGAAGCACAGCAATTTAATCATTAAAAGAGAATTTTTGAGAGTCATTAACCTTGTAAAATAGGTCAGTTCATAGAAGTTTTTAGATTGGCTAGGAAGATTCAGCAATCCAACAAATAACTCCCCTGTAATCCGTCTGTTGCAAAAACATGAAATTCTGTTTTTAAATCAAACCAAATCTCATCTTTACAAAGATAAATATGGTATTGCTGCATCGTGTTATTACATACATGTTAAGTTTGAGCAGTTAGTTCAATATTAAAGCGTGTAACCTGCCCTGAAATCCCCCACACTAAATCCCATTACATGTTAATCCCTTTCTAGTAGCAAATGATCAGACACGAAGAAGACCTGAAAGAGAGAAAAGGATCAGGGAATAGAGACAGAAAATAAGATAAATAAAAAACAGACTAAACAGAGGACGATTAACACAGAGAACCCATGGAGGATGAATCAAATAATCAATAACAACCAATCCATTAGACAGACATGAGAATTAGTAATCTCCTCTAATGATGGACTGCTAAACAACTCTTACTTCTCTGCGGTTCTTTGCCTATTCAGTTGGACACTCGTCTATAAAACCAAAACAATACTTAAAACACTAATGCAAAAATACTTTCTACAGCGTACGCTTCTCCGTGCCGGGACGGGAGATGAATAGGATGAAGAGAGGGAAAGAAAGAAAGACGATAGAGGAGCGAATGGACTTGGTGGGTGAAGATAGAGAGAGACGAGGATGATGAGGAGCAGGGAGGAGGAAGAGAAGGGGATGAAGCATGTGAGGAGGAGGATGTCGGTACAGAGGGATTAGGAAGGGGAAGGAGGAGAAGGGATTAAGGGGTCGAGGAAGAAAATGGATTCAGTGTTGTAGGGTGGGTTGTATGGTTGGCTGTGTAAAAAAAAATATAATTTGGTTTATTTCGTATGAAACACCTATACAGTTATTCAACTCAACAACTATTGAGTATTTCAAAGATTTTGAGTTTTTTGATATATTCATTAAAGAAAAAAAGTGAATGTAGTTGTATCACAAATGCAGCACAGTCTACATTAAGGAGAGAGATTGTTGTTTAGAGGAATCAGAAAGTACCACCTGAGTCAGACTCAGAACCCATGTTTATATGGGAGAAATAGTTTGTCATGTGATTGTGGGGAAAGAGGAACAACATATAAAATCTGAACAGATCCAGGGGGTCTGTTCTGATGCATTGTTCATCCTACGCAATTTCCCTCTGGCTATTAGCAATATACACCGCTACATCATCTGCCCAATGTTGTGTTCTCGACATCTCTCTTGTTTAAACATCATCATAGAAAAAAATTGAAAGTGTATTCAATCTATTCGTAGTTATGTACAGTATAAATCATGTTGTTTTACACTATCAGCATGTAAATACATTTAATTCTGCTTAACTTGAAGATGTTGTAAAATGCTCTATAATCGTCTATAAACACACATCTGTGATCGCATCACAAATCAATTTTAGTATTAATGCACTGCCAATCTCAGCCGGTATGCTAGCCTGTTGCTTGGCAACCCTTTTGCTGTCTTGAGGATCTATATTCCTAGGCGGAAGAATGATAATTTGTTTTCAATAAATTATCGCTTTTTATAATGCTGTGTGTTCATTTTGTGAACTCTTCCCAGGTATCCTGTAGTAACAGTTGTAGATACAGTTTGCTGGGGTCCTTAAACCCCCCCAGCTGTTCTAAGATTGCTGTTAACCATCGCCTCAAGTACCTTTTTGCTTCAATAAACCATGTTTTACAGTATAGGCTGTCATCTTGCAGTGTTTACTGGTTACCTCTAGAAAAACCTATTGAGAAGGAAAGAGGAGTACGACAGCACATGAATACCTTGCAGAGGAGCTGGCCGGACAATATTTCTGAGTTCATTCAGATGAACCCCCTTTAAAACGTCTCCCTGGTTTGTCCTCAGCAGTGTAAGCACCACAAAAGCAACACAAAAAAGGAAAAAGAAAATAAATGAAAAGTTCATCAGGTCCCGTCTCATCAGCTGTTAATGGACTGCTGACATAACAGTCATTACGCGGCCATTCGCTCTTCCCCGTGACACTTTCGCGGGGTGCTAATTGCGATCCTGCGCATGTTTGTTTGAGAAACAACGAAGCCTCTCCAGCCACTCAATCCATTTGAGTGCGAGGGGCACAAATTGTGATTACTTGATAATAGACACAGTTAAGTCTGCCCCATTAACCAGCAGCCATTAGCATAGACAGCATTTTTGCTAGCTATAAATCACTGCGCCTTCGCTTGGTTGTGGGAGGCTTTTCGGGGCATCCGGTCTCCCCAACCACCCCCGTCCCCCAGTATACTGCTGCTAGCACCTGCATGGGCAGCCGCTTGAGAAAGAGAAATGGTGTGCGAGGTGGACATTTACAGACCGTTTAAATGAGTAATCGCTGCATTCAGAGTGGTTTGGGAATGTCGACATTGTCAACAGCGCTGTTTGTGCAACATTGATCACATTATGTTTTTTTCGTTTTTTCTACATAGTGTTTTACATCGTTCCCATCAGTCACTGTTAACGTCGAATGGCTGCACACTACAGATTTTTCTGAGATTCTTGCTAACTTGCACCCCGTTGATCTGCCCTTTTGAGCAACTCAAAAGGGCACCTAACCTCTGAGGCTTGTGTGAGTTTTCCCACACACACCTATACAGATACACACACATAAATATATATATATATATATATATATATCAACACAGAAACAAATACATATACAAATCCATATAATACACATATATTTACTGTAGATATCCAAAATGAGTTTGTATATAATATGAATTTTGTTCCGGAGTTCAGGACAATACATAAAGCAAAACTACATAAAGCAAAACTCCAACTTCATCCACACTAGACAATGAGAAACTAAATTAAGTTTTATTGTACATTTTTTCTTCTAGATCGGCGAGGAGGTTCCAGATAAATTGTTGCTCAGATTCATCGCCAATCATCGAAGCGGAGAACCGACACCATTGCTTCTAGATTAGACTCATACGCTGCCAAGTAGAAAATTGGCACGTGGTTGTCCTTCTGCTTGCCACACACTGTTTGTTTAACGACAGTGCCCACATTTCCGAGACGCGTTTACTAAACAATGTCAGACTGTGGTGGCCCCTGTATAATTCCATCTGTCAAGTTGCAGCGACTATCCCAACCCACATATGACTTGGAGAAGCAGCAGTGTTTCCTTATGAATAAGGAGACTGATGGAGGATGTTAAAACAAGCAACACCAGCGTTCTGTCAACGGGCCACAGTTGATAACCATAGCGTTATAATTTAACGCACATTTTTTGTTTTAATTATTGTGATACCTACAGAGGTTAGATCCTGAACAACAAAGAAATTAATTGTTACAATTAATAGCTTTTTTAAGTGAACATAATCCATTTAATGTCAGTTTTTCAAGTTTTTCCAAGCCTAGATAGTAATTGCATCAATCAAGATTAATATCATTCAGGTCCCATTGAGTCATCCGTTCAGTATCACCAGCATTCTTACCCAAATGCTTTGGCCTTGTCTTTAAATAACAGCCCAATTCAGATCTATTTTACACAGATGAGATGACAATGCTTGCTGCAACCATTATCGCACATTCACTTCATATTGTCAATGACACGCTAGGAAACAGTGTTTTTAATGAGGGAACAGTGGGTGGGTGGGTGTTCGGGGCTGACTTCATATGTTTACTCATTAAGATGTGTTGACCGTAACAAGCCCCAAGATAAAAAACGAACAAATCCAACACACCTACTGTGAAAAAGAGGACAGTATTTGCGTATAGTTTACCATCTGTATGGTCAATTCCACTTTATCATTCCTGTATTCTTTAGACGGGGAAAAATCTGCCTGTATACAACATCAAACAAAGGAATGTACACACACGCACACACACACACACACACACACACATGCTCTTGGCGTGCTGCCAGCGATGGGAAGATAAGTTTAGCTCTTTAATCTGAGCTGCACCTTGGCAAAGATGATGAATGGAAGTCCCATGCAGTGGATGGCCCTCTCACAGGTGATTTAAAGCTATAATAATCCTTTACAATATTGCTCTGTGGTGCCTTGGCCATTAAAATACCACCGCTGTAAGAGTGGAGAAGAAACACAAACAGTTCATTTAAAACATACTGCATGGGCCAGGTTGGGACCAGCCGGCTGTATGCATTTACACACACACACGCATATGCACACACGCAGACATTCACACAGTCACACGCACACACACACGCACGCACGCGCGCGCACACACACACACACACACACACACACACACAGGCACATACACAAGCAAATGAAAGGGGTTGCACATGCACATACGCAGACACATGCACATGTCTCTCACACACATCAAGTCTCACACACACACACACACACACATGCAAGCACACACACCAGGGAGCGATGGCTTAGGTGTCTGTTCCTTGGCTGCCGGGCACTGGGGAGGGAAATCGAAACAGGTATGGTTGATCTTCCCACATGGATCCTGGATAATGAACACGATTCACATCCAGCCATTAGGCAGCCAGTCAGTGTGTGTGTGTGTTGTGGTGCAGTGACAACGGTGGCTGATGTTAGTGAGATTCAGAGTGTGCTTTTTATTTGGTGTGGGTTAGTGTGTTGTTTTGCGATTGTTTCATTTGGGAGACAAATTATTAATGTATTTCTGTTGTTGTAGTTTGCATACAGAATATTGATGGAGGTTGCGCAAAACATATTGCTGAGTCCATTCTTATGAAGAGCTTGGCAAGACATGAGTCATTTGAAAGTTAATCTAAATGCCTATTTCAGTAGTAGACCACATTTGCTAAATCGTTTCTCTGTGCATTATTGAGTATAAAAATACTACTTTGATGTATTCTGCCAAGTGGGATCATTTGAAAGTTTCTTTGGTTAACAGATGGTCCTAGTTGTCAGTCAATTGATGACTCTTGGCTATTGGAGAGTTTAGATTAAATTCAAAGGCCAGCACAACTTTAGCTGCACTACGTCTAGATCGAGACAGCTGTCAAAAAACTAAAACGACTTGCAGAACCCTGCAGTACGAACTTGGATTTGTGTGTCACCTCTATGTCTTTTACACTCCAAGCATTTATGTCTTTAAATTTCAAACAACTTTATTTTCAGATATTGTCAACACTTTCACTTATTTCAATCTTTTTGTGTTGAATTTGCAAGATATGGTTGTTTAATTGTAACTTATATTGCTTTAGTTAAGTAAATGTTCATGTCAAGTTCATGTCAAGTCTTTGGTCACAAGTCACTGTGTGCTGCCCTAGTGCGACTTGAGTCTAAGTCCTAAGCTTGAGTACCAATCTTTGGCACATGTAGACACACATATATTGAGGGCAAGTATGTAATTGCCAAAGATTCCAATGTCTTTGAAAATTGAAGAAGGGAAGTGACTAAATAGCGAATACTGATCAAATTTGGCATTCCGTATTTTTGAGGACAAGGAACATAAATTATGCATAAATTATATTGAGGGGCTTTAAAAGTAAACTTTTATCTGCTAAAGAAATCATCCGGTTCACTGAAATATTTTCTCAATTCCTATTTAACATTTAAGCCCAGTCAAATCGGGGTACTCTCAACCCATGCTTGTATTTATGGAAATGGATACATAAATATGAATAGACGACCTTGAGCTAGGATGTCAAAGACACATTCAGCCCCTCAGGCGTGCCGTCCCGTCCGTGTGCGCAATACAAAAAATAAATTATTATGGAAAGGTAACAATGAGTTCCAGTGGACTAATGCAGAGCTAGACAGATGGACAGATGGATAGCAGCAACGCTTAATGACTAGCGAGGGAGTGAATAAGTGCAGAGGCCAACATACATTGTCCTCCGAGACATTGGTGCCATGTAAACTCTACATACTGGTGTCTGCTTAGTACACACATCAAGCAATAGCTATCCAAAGTGACTGACAATGAATAGTATTACACGTCATTAAGGAAAAGTTAGGACGTTAGGCCTGTTTCCTGTAGGTATGCTGCATCCATCAGGGATCAAACCAAGAAAGAGTCAAACCCCATAGCCACTCATAGACTATCCTGTTCCGGTTGAGCAATATTGAACCCCCTGTTTCAAACATTGGCTACTGTCTACACACAAACAGAACTTAGTGGGGGTACATTTTAGAGATGAGGGTATAGGTGGCTGTGATGTGGTGTGGAGAAGCATTAAGTTGTGGATGCATTAGACCAATGGTGTCCTGAGACCATTAACAAAGTTCAAGACTTGCGGGAGGTCCTTAACTCTAGTATCCACCTAAACTTTTGGTAAAACAAATGTGTTATTTTTCTCTTTACATAACAGATGAAGTAAAACACTCCCTTCCGTCATCTGACTCTTGCTGTATTTACTTATATCTGAAGCGGAGAACCAGCCAAGAGCAAAGTACCTCAAATCCCTGAAAAGAGTCAAGACTCCGCAGAGAATAGGGGGGCAGCAGACGGAGGCTCTGGTGGTTTCTCAGACAAAACAAAGAAACTCCACTGAGCCTCTCGCAGAATGAGAGCCCTGGATGTAATCTAGAGAGATCCACGCTGTGGGGAACCGGAGTCTAGCTGACACTCACAACACAAGACTGTATGGAAGAAGGATGGGCAGATAGACGTTCAGGAAGAGAGGCCGAACGCTAAGTTGGCAGTCAGCCCGGCAGGCAAAAGGGTATGCAGTAAGACGGTCAGGCAAAGAAACAGACACAAAAAAAGAAAACTGCAGCATTTTTTACCTAATTTGGGCAGCGGAACTTCTGTTATTAAGTACATCTTTATATCGACGGATAGATATATGGGATGCATAGACAGAGCATTTTTCTTTGTGTGTGCGTGGCCAATCTGAAAACCAAATGTGCAAACTTGCAATGTAAGCTTGACGTGAGACCCAGCCCAAACACAATATCAATAACACCTCCTCTACAACCAGACATAATGGCTCCCACTGTTGGCTCTGAAGGTGACATTGTTCACGTAATGGTCACGGCGAGGTGCTGTGGTGAAGCTCCCAATTGATTTGCCTTTTTATATTTTCTCTCCCCCTCGTGTTTTTAAAAGGCCGAAGCATTAGACGTGTCTCTACATGCTGACGCCAAGGTCGCACAGCGGAACTTAAGGATGATAAAATCTGACGGCGACCCTCTTGCCTTCTCCTCCACAGGCCAGATGCTATGCTTAGGAAAGTAGGTTGCCAAGTGTCTGTTGTGATAAAGACCAGGGGCTAGCTGAGAGAAGATGGCAGGAACACCCCTGGATTCACTGGGTGGTAGCAGAAGAGACACTCTGTTTCTGCTGTTTCCTGTTCAGAGCTCCGCGAACGCATACAGCAACAACACTATGTGACAACAACGTCAGAAACGTCGGGGCACGGAACAAGGGTACAACTGCACACGCACATGCACCTTTAAAGAAGAACCTTGGTATTTTTCAACCTGGACCCTATTTTCAGATAATTTGGGGTCAGAGGGTCTAATGCGGTCAACATTTTTTTTAATTGATCCAGTATTGAGCGACAACACTGCAGCCGTAATCTGCGAAAGCGGGCTGCAATGTAATCCTTTAGGGCAATAATGAGCTGTCAATATACATTAACTTACCTTTTGCTTGATCCTGTCTGTTTGTTATTGAGTCCAACCAAGTCTCGCTCAAGGAGAAGTCTTTCGAGAATTGAGTTGATTCAGGGACAGAACGGTTGAAATTGTGTGTGAAAAGTCAAGGTTCTGCCCTCAGCTTATAAAGTTTAATTTTTACTACTGTAATATACTCATCACCGTCATACTGAATTCACATGATAACAAAGTATGGGCAGTCGGACAGATCATATCCAACGCATCAGCAAAACTACTGATTCCATGTATATCATCAGAGATCACACAGAATGCATAACAATAAACCATCACCAATAGCATGGCCTGAGGAAGAAAACACCTTCACCCTGCATTCAAGGGATTACCTTGATTTTCTTGTAACACTAATTACATATTTTACTGTCTCAATATTCTAAAAAACATGCTTTTAATAACTTTGACTTTGAAATGGCTGTTGTTGTTGGATAAAGTGTTGGGGTTAATGTATGAATTGCCCAACGTCTTTATGTGCTATGTGTTTGGATTGTTTAATCTTGAACAAGGCCGATCCGAAAAGTGTAAAAGTTGTGCGAGTCAGGGCCCGGAGGAAAGAGCAGATATATAAGACGGCTGTAGGAAGATTGTGCATCTTTGCCTATTCCTGAGTCCTAAACCAAAGACACTAAGCTAACTGATGACTCATCTCCAGAAGCAGAGGAGGAAAACCCATCAAAGAAGCAATTTTATGTGCGTAAATTGCTCATGGAACACTCTTCTACTACACAACAAAATGCTGTAGAAAACCGGCCGAGGTACTCAGCATAGCTCTGTAGAAGCTTTATTTCTTTATTTTTGAGAACTTTTGGATGCTCATTTAATTGTCAGGATAAGATATATACCATAATAAAGTAATAAAGCAACATAATAATATAGTGATACAGTAACACAGTAGCACAATGATACACGCAGTCCATTCAGTCTGGTCATATATACTTTGAGCTCGAAGCTTGAAGTTGGAAAGCACAAAATCAATTTGACAGTGCAACCCAAAAGCATCTTGTGATCAAACAGCAAGGTCATTCCCCCCCCCCCCCCCCCCCCCCCCGCTCCCCTCCCCAACACTACCAGTGTATCCCAGAACAAAAGTCCCATCCACTGTGCTTCAGAATCCAAATCAAGATCTCGCACTAAAGAAACCATTGAACTGTGTTGTTTCACCGACAGACTACCTGCAGTTAGCTCCATCGCGTGTGCAGGCTTTCGTGTGTACAACTCACCTGACATTCCTAGGGAACAGGAGCGATTGCCTTTTCCCATGAATTAAGAATGAATTGCTACATTATCACTTTAGGTTTTTCCCATCTGGCTATCAGCATGCTTGCTTGGCAACCCAGCTCTCTTCAATTCATGCAGAAACGACGGGTCTGGGATTGTAAAACACGCTTCATTTCCATCCATCACTATGGATCGGCATGTCAGACGTTGGGGTTAAAGGGGACCAAGTCCGGGTCCCCCAGACTGTCTGCTACTAAATACATGGGTTTCCCCGTCACATCCAGCCTTGCCACTCCAATCGTTTGTTCTGCTCTATTCTGTTATGTTCTGTTCTTTTTCAGACGGTTCTGTTCAATTATGTTCTATTTGGTTCCTTTCTTTGCTATGGTGTTCTCTTTTGTTCTGTTGCATTGTGGTATATGCAGTTATATTGGGTTTTAATTCTCTTCTGCTTGGTTCCTTTCTATTCTAATATGTTGTTTTATTCTATTCTATTCGGTTCCTTTCTATGCTGTTGTTTTCCGTTTGGATCTTTCCTATAATGTTCTGTTCTATTATGTTCTATTCCACGGAATTCTATTCTGTTCTATTCTGTTATGTTCCATTCTGTTCTGTTGCTTACTTTTCATACTCTGTATAGCATAGGGTATGTCATAAAAAAAATAAAAATAATAATAGTATAAAATATGTGATGAAATTCTAACTTTTGAGTTTCAGAGGGGAAACTAAATCCCAGGATGCAGACAGCCTTTCCCAGTCCCTTAAGGTCTTCTGCCCGTTGAAGGGAACAGGAGTGGATTCAGCAGAAACAGATGGTTGCTGAATGTTGGCTATGATTGCTCTTGCAGAATTAACATTGTAAGTTGTTGCTGTTCTAGGTGAATATGACGTAGTCGGCAAGCAATGTTTAGCATTAATTAAGACAAGGATGTTTTTATTTTTTAATGTTGATTGTACAGTTGCTGGGTAGACAGCGAAAAACTATTTACTTTCACATTCTTTCGACTGGCTCTGTTTTAAATTAAGTATCAGGCCAGATGTTTCCTTTTGCTTTCATTAGACTAAATGAACAGTGGTGAAAGATATTGCAAAGCATGTAGCCCAGAGGTCTGTACTCTTTTTCGGACTATAGCAGTAGAAGTCACTGTTACATAAGATCTGCATGTTAAAATGCAAAGCCTATAATAGGATGCATGAAAACTGACTGTGTCATGTGCATACTAACATGCAAAGCATCAATATATAACACTTTAAGCTAATGGAATCAGTTAATCTCCTTGTAATTATATCTCTCTTTCTGTTCTATACATCTTTTTTCATTCTCTCTCCTTCGTCCTCTAACTCCTTCTCCCTCTCTCCTATTCCTTAAATATTATGTAGCCTACAAATAAATGAAGTACATATTTTGAGGCACTCTTCTTGGCTGAAATTTTGTGAATCACAATTCAAAATGTAATTAAATAACCAGCTGTACCTTTTTTGTGCAGGTTTCTTTGTTGAATTCTGAAGGAATGTAAACGCCCTCCCCCTGATACACTAAATAAGCATGGTGCCTGACCAGCAGCTGAAAAGGGAGTTAATGAGATAAAAAGAACTGATCGTTGCTGTTTCCTCTCACCACAGATCGAGAAACACAGCATGCATAAACTCAGTTCACATTTTGATGGTTTCTGCTTGAACGCTGGTTGGACTTTCTGTGGAGCATATTTTCTGGATCAAATGTTTAAGGGCTAGCTCATTTCCTCATGATGACACCACCCAGTCCAACATTTCAATCAATCATAATACAGGTATATACAGACAGCTATAGAGTACTTCATTGATCCCTGGTAAATGTAATTGTTACAGTTGCTCTGGTCAAGACAGAAGCCTAACAGTAAGTAGAATAAACATGATTAGCAATATAAACACAACACATGGAATCAATATAAATTGTCTAATTATAGATAAAATAGGCATTTTTCACGTAGGCCTATATTGCAGGCATTATGCACATCTCATCTGGGTATAATAATAGTAAAGCAGGCTTTTCTACGATATTCATGCAATTTCCAATGAAATCAGATGTGTAATAATCTCTGTCCTAAACAGGGGACATGGTTGTGGAAGAATTTTGTCGATAATATTTTCTCTGAATGTTCTATGAATTTTTTTAAAAAGTTCTAAAAGTTGTTATTAGGTGAGTGCTGCATGCAGCGCTCACCTATTGTTCTTCTTAGGTTTTATTCTTTCTTTCTTTCTTATTCTCTACAAATTCTGGAACCTATCTCCTTCCTCAATTTTTCACCTGGAGACTCCATTCCAATTTTAAAATGTTCATATTATCTTGGAATCGCACGCTTCTTTTCAGATTTTTTTAAAATATTTTATACTTTTTAAGATATTCTACTTTTGAAATACTATCTTTTTTTAACATTGGAGTCAATGGGACTAAAACTTATTACTTAAACTGTTTACGACCTAACTAAATCAATTTTCAACCAATTATCTTTTTCTTCAATTATCTTTTTCAAACCATTTGACAAATCTACACACTTGTATCTTCAATAATATCTAAACGGAATTTCTCTATCATTTAAACTTTCTTCAGAATCACAGTTTTAGTTTCATAATGGCTTCGTTTTCAGCTGTTTTCATTGAAGACGTCTGCCCATTCTGACACACTTACTTCTTAAGACATCGTAACTCAATCATTTTTCAACCGTTTACCTTCGTTCAAACCATTTAACAAATCGGCACACTTGTATCTTCAATAATATCCAAACGGCATTTCAATATCATTTATACTTTCTTCAGAATCACAGTTTTAGTTACATACCGGCTTCGCTTTTAGTTGGTCTCATTGATTTACGTTGTCGCTGGAGCTTGAGGACGTTCAGCATCGTTGCCAGATTGGGCGGTTTTTCACGTCGGATTGGGCAACTTTTGGAGGACGTTCAGGCAGTGTTGCCAGATTGGGCGGTTTTTCCGGCTCTATTGGGCCTCACGCACCGGCTCTCTATTCTGTTAAAGACACACACACACACACACAAACACACACACACACCCCCCCCCCCCCCCCCCCCCCCCCCCCCCCCACACACACACACACACACACACACACACACACACCAGCAGTACAGGGCAATACATTTGACCTTCAGATTCTTCAGTTCAATTAATTTTACATTTATGCATTTTTAGCAATGATTTGCGCTTTTCATTCAGCTGTCACTTTATTTGTTTCCCACCATTTACATTTTCTTAAATGGTGCGCATGTTTACATTGTTTACTCCATTTAGAGTTTCAAAAGTTTGTTAAAATCCCTTCACTTGATTTAAGAGGGTGAAATATTTTCAACCTCACTTTGTACTACAGCACTCACCGCATTTTCTCTAGGAAATGCATTTTCTAGTTGGCATGTTGGTCCACAAGGTTAGGCTTCATCCAACGTTTTATTTGATTGAAACCATACATTTCCCAACACTTTTTAGTTGCCAGCAATTTCCCTTGTTTCATTGTTTCACCAAAATACAACTACCTCTATTTAATATCAAATTGGGTTTGGAAACCACCTCACAGAATCCCGCATTTCATTGATCTGTGGCAGGGGTACTGGGGCGATTATTATGCTGGGGGAAACTAATGTCACTGGAAGAGATCCATTTTGAATATCTGTATTTATAGATTCCCCTCTCAAAGGGAGCTTTAAAAACTGCAGCCAGTGTACGAAACGTGAATAAAGATTACAAAGTTGGATGCCACTTACATTTTCTTCCAAAATACAAAAATATTTGGCTGATGTTAATTAGAATAGCATAGCTGGAATTGAACAGAATCAGCTGTACGCTTTGGCTAATTTTCTAGCTCACATTACTGTGTTGAAATGGGTTTGCTAATCAGCTGAAGGCCAGCCTTTCACAAGAAATATGGCATATAATACAAATGAAACACATTTTTTCTAACCATTGGCACACTTTGCATATTTCCAAGGACAGTTGATTCAGAAAAGTACTTTAAAAACACAAAGTGACAATTTTTAACAGATTATGGGACAACCTGACGAGGCTTGTCTTTGATGAGGTTGATGGTATACAGGTTCATTTGGCTTACATCCTTATTAGGAAAATTAGATGAGATTTACAGCAAACACTGTTTTGTATTGAAGAAAAAAATAACTCAGGAGGCAACATGACAGCATATGGCATATAATATTGGTCCAGGAAGCAACATTTGAATGAATGTCAAACTTGTATTTCAAATACAATGGTGTTAGAATGAATAGTTTATATAAAACACTACCTTTTCCTCCAAGGATAACGTACAGTAAACATACGTACAGGGTGGTTCAGTATTACCCAATACAAGAAACTCCATTCTGATTCTAAGCTACTAAGATACAACAACAAAAAAGAGTACTGTCGTAATTTATGATACTAAATATTTTTTTCAATATAGTGCATCTCAAACGAAATTATAAAATACACTTTGTTCAATGTATAACCACATCATCACCTTGATGCAGATAAACTACAGCAAAAAAGTAACATCTGGAATATACGATAGGTACAACATAACTAACATAACATAACTACTTACCACTATGAACTGTCCTGCTCCAGTCTCTGTTGCAAAGGTGTTCCGGGATTTTTGGTATGGGGATCCTAAAAGAGACATCAGCTAAAGCTAAGCCTTTCTGACTACGGGTGAAATATGTGCTGCTGCAATGTACAGTGTGAGAATAACAATGTGGACTTTTAACATTACAGATAAAAAACATTTTCTAGTGGAAGCCCCAAATTAAATTATGAATAAGAATATTAGCCTGATATCACCCCTTCTAGAGTTTCCCACAACAATGTACCATGTATTTTTTGTTTCCTGCCTTGCTCAGATTGTGAACCCAGACAGGGGACAGAGAGTCCTCTTGCGTAATGATAGGACCTAGCGCGGGGCTCACAGGAGGGTGGTCTTTATTTAATGCAAAGGTTAAGACCCGGCGTGCTCTCAATAAGGTCTGAGTAAGACCAACATTATTAGAAAGGTTCCGGAAAGAAGGCAGCTGGGTCACTCGGATTTACCAAGGTCACAGCCAATCATAATGAACTCCATCACTGGAGTGTGAAAGCTGAAAGGGCAATCTGTACGTGTGTGTGTGTGGGTGTGTGTGTCTGTGTGTGCACATTTGTGTGCAAATGTATATGAGTATGAATTTCACTATGGTGTGTTTCTGTGTTTCGGTGTCGTACGTTTATGCTGAATATGTCTGTCATCTCAGGCCGTCTAATGGTCAGCTCTGACTTAGCAACACATGGCAGTAATACTTCTAATCTAAAGGCAAGGTGCAGCATAATAGCTCCACACCTTCTCTCAAGGCTAAATGGCACTGCACGCTGCCACACAAGCAAGAAGAGGTGAAGTGGGGGAACTTCTTAACTAGAAATTAGTGTCAGAGAGAGAGCACTAAAACAATCCTTTGCAATGCATTACATTCAGTAGACAGCAGAGAGAATTGAGGGGTGGATGAAGTTATGCAGAAGGGAATAAAGGCATGCAGATCCCAACACAGTGGGAAAACCAAAACGCCAACTATAACCTGACACACACTCACACATGCACACTCACACACGCAGACACAACAAACACGCACACTGAAGCACACTGCAACACACACACATTCATGTATGCAAATTGGAACTGTGTTAAAGTGTGGCTGTGTTTGAGTATCTGTCAGAAACACACACACACACTAAAACACACAATGACACGTTACATTCTGAGACTTTTTTCTTTGCTATTCTCCCACCTTGTTTATGTCACAAAAACTGGATGATTAAACCGTGAACTTGTAATTAAATAAAATACAACAATCCTGTGCTGTCTGTTACTTACTGAAATTTACACTTTGCACTTTCTCTCTCCCTCACTCTCCAGCCGTCTATTGCTCTCTCTAGTTTACTCTCACTTTCTCTCTTACTCCCTCTTTCTTTTTCTAACTCGCTCCCTCTCTATTACTCCCTCTATTTTCTATCTTATTCTCTCTCTCTCTCTCCTCTCTCTCCTCTCTCTCCTCTCTCTCCTCTCTCTCTCTCTCTCACTCTCTCTCTCTCCACGTGCAGATATATCTTTGCTTGGTCCCCTGCCAAGAGAAGCAGCCACCCCAGCTAATTTCAATCTGTGCCTGGAACAACAGGGTATCAAAGAGTGTCTGGGAACAGAAGATGGTAGTCATGAAGAGATGCTTGGGTAGAAACCACCCCATGCAGGGAATCAAATGCTGTGTTTTTATGCTCACTGGGATGGAGTCTACAGCAGGAAAGGAGGGGTGGAGACCAGAGAGATTAAACAATACTCCTGGAGTGTGTTTGTATGGAGTTGGGGTAGGATATGTGTGTGTGGGTATGTGTGTGTGTGTGTGTAAAAGTGATGCAGCTGATATCACATGAAATTCATTGACATGACACCTCAAACAAAGACTAATGTTGCTGTAACAAAATTTAATGTCACACACACACACACACACACACACACACACACACACACACACACACACACACACACACACACACACACACACACACACACACACACACACACACACACACACACACACACACACACACACACACACACACACACACACACACACACACACACACACACACACACACACACACACACACACACACACACACACACACACACACACACACACACACACACGCAAAGACTGGCCCGGACTGAGGTGGTGTCTCTTTGCTTTGAGATTACACCTCGCCCTCTTCCATGATAAAGTCCTTCTTCCAGTCCCACTGACCAGGCGGTAAACAAGAATAACAACTGCTGCACTGATACTGAACAACAGACACAAGCCATAACAAGTAGGCACAAATTATTCATGTCTGTTTGCCAATGGCACAATTTTTTTTCGGTATTCTTTTTCCAGTCACCACACATTATTTTTTAGCAGAAAATAAAAACAATAGGGAGGATAGAGTGTGTCTGTGTGGGAGGATGTTTGCACATGTTTGTGTGTGTGTTTGTGTGTGCATGTGCCTTGGTATGTGTGACTGCAGTGCGCTGATATGACTGTGGGTCCATGTGTTTGTGTGTACATGTGCTGGTATGTTCGAGGGTGCATGTGTTTGCGTGTACATGGGCTGGGCTACATATATGACTATACAAGGGTAGGTGTCCGGGTGTGTGCCTGTGTGTATACGTGTGTGTGTGTTTTTCAGATGTTAGGGAGAAGAGGTCTTCAGAGAGAGAGAAAGAGAGAGACAGAGAGCGTTATGGAATATCCGTGAAACTGAGGGTTTATAATGAATGTAATCTGCATTTAGATGACATCATATGCGGTCATCCCTGATTTGAATTCACCAGCTGTGATTAAAGAACAAGAGGCTTTTTCAGAACAATGCTTCAAAGCGCGTGTTTAAGAAGTTCTGGAGCCCTGTGGTGGACTGTTGAAATTAACATACATGCTCGTTGAGAAGATTGCAATTACATCAAGCCCCCGCACTTTGATTGGATTTTGCATGCTCATTTCTTCGCTCAATTTGCATATACACAATGCTAATATCAGTCTGTTTGAGGATTTTGGGCCCCTTGTTTTTTACAACCCTGTGTATACACAAAATGTTGAATAAAGGGAAACTGGACTCGGCTGGAGATCTGGTTTTCCCGGGGGCAGGGAGATCCTCAAAACCTGTCTGCCATATCCTCCTTCATTCTGCCGGTTTCATGACTTTCGAGACATCCCGAGGCTGGACGGTGGCTAAAGACAGACCAAGGTGGTCTGCTGTGTGTAGGTGTTCTTTTCTAATGCTTGTCTTTTTTTTCAAGGATTTCATAAGCGTCTTGAGGATACTCATGCTAGCATTGTGTGCTCCCATTGACGTCAAATAACACTAACGACCATTATACACAAGCCTTGATTACATGTGATTGTGCGCTTAAGTACATCCTTCAGACAATCAGTCAAATTACTTTCCACAATGAACTTCTGAAATGGCCAGGCTTTGCAAAAGCATGAGGAGATCCACATAAACTATCGCTCCTTTGGAGAGCGTGAGTGTGTTCTGCTCCCATTAAGATAACCATGGTTCTACATAATAATGATAGTACTAGGCTTTGTGTATGAAGTCGTGCATACGCCCCCCTCCCCCCACCCCCGGTTATTGTCTGACAGGTATCAATATCTGACAACATTATTTCCGCTCATCTTAATGTAATCAAAATGTTTGTGTATCCCTTTAATTGGCATACAAAGGTATAGCTATCCAAACAGTCCATCCAAGCGCTTAAGTGGCCACTGGTAAGAAAGCGCTAACAAATGCAGTCCATCTACCATTTAGCACCCAAGTACAATACCATTAAGGGCCTGTCCAGCAACACACGAAGACCAAGGCATTACCACCACATCCAAGGTTTGATTCCCAACTGGGGACCCCTTATATAAAATGTATGGTCTGGGAGTAAAGTGCTTTGAATAAAAGGGTTGACCAAATAACGTCTTTATAACAGACTTTGTATCCACCAAATGGCTTCACAAATAATCAATAAAACAAGGGTGCAGACTGTGAATAATGGCTTTCCCTTGTCCACATTGATTTAGGAATAATTGACAGGCCTTTTTTTCTTGATTTGATCAATGAGAATCCAGGGTTAAGAAGTCTTACCTATGAGAACTCACACATGAGTACCGGCGTCAGCCTCGGCCGAGGAAGTGGAATAAAATCAGCCAATTACAAAATGTTATGATTATTCAGGTTTACTGTCAAACATTCTGCTGCTCAACACTATTCCATCAAAATGGCCAGTCTCCAGCAATCAGCCAGTCACTAACCATGGGCCACCACTTAAAATAATGGATGTAATCTTCTCCTCTACATCCTGTTTGCTCTAATGATACCAATCACTGATGAATCTTTAAAGCTCCTTGAACAAATTAAACCTCAGAAATGCTCTGCTGTCAGAGAATATGCACGAGGGAATTCCACTGTCTTTCCGCTGAAAATGCAGCCGTCTGCATTTTCAGACTGTTGGCAAAGGCACTTTAGCGTCGGTCGCTGACGGGAAAGTTACCCTTTGGCATTGGTCGCTGACGGGAAAGGTACCCTTCAGCGTCTTCTGCAGACGGAGAGGGGGTTCAAATCACTATAATGTAATGCCATCCCCGGCGATGATTGACGTTCAGAGCGGGTGCTCCAGCAGCCCATTAACTCCTGTATTAGCCCTACTACGGCACTAATAGATACTTTGAGCATCTTTCCTATGGGATAGTTTTTACGATATTTATCTGGGAAAATGGCGGACATACTTTTATGCTGGGTGGAAAATATGATATTTTTGTATAGTTACGCCATTAAAAGTGTTTATGTAAACATTGTTAGAGGGAAATGAGCATTTTACATTTTAAATAATATTTCAGGTTTCGACAGAAATATAATAAAATGGTTGCTATGATGGTTGGTATGGACACTGAAACCAGCAGCTCGCATGCCGTTTAAATCATGGCTATAAAACCATTGTCTTTGCTGATTATGTTATTTTATGTAAACGTGTAATGATGTTATTTTAATTAACAACTTTAAAAAAAACTTAAAGCAGGTCATTATCAGGAAAGTAGTAAGCCCCGACAGGGCGAGCAGGACACCAACGCCAAGCGGAGGTGGCTTGCTTCGCCCTGAAGGAAAAAATAATTCACCGCCGGAAGTCGGGAAGGCCAATAAATAAATAAATATATTTATTTATTAAATATGGAGAACACTAGACTTCCTCGAAGCAACGAGAATGGTCTATTAAATTCAAGATGGTTGTGCGATAATAGGGACATAGCGCCATACAGTCAATATGAATTTCATTCATAGAATTTCCTGGAGGATGGTCAGATACGGATCTTGTTATAACGATAATTGAATAAAAGCTATGGTCTACTGATAATATTATAACTAAATAATTGTATATTTATATATAATCTATACATTAATATTTAATTAATTAGATACAATAACGGCTTTAAACATGTGACATGCTTATGTTTTCTTTGGCCTTTTCTTTTCAATGGGTCTTCATCAACGTCACGTGACTCAGCGTCAAGTGAACTAGGGTCCGCTGGTTAGGAAATAGACAGATATTCCAAGGTTTCCTTCAAAAGGCACCTTGGAATATGTTTCTATTTTCCACAGTTTAGACTTGTAATCAATAAGTTACTTTCTTAATGAACTCGACCTTCTCAATTATATCAAAGGGCGTCACAAAGGACGCATATCATTATCAACTTGGGGGCTCCAGCCCTACAAGAAATTACTCAGCAAATGCCCCATCTTGTTGCACCTCACCCAGCGGCTCACTTGCAAGGTTTTGGCCTGAAGTTCTTCCCAGACCTACACCCTAGCCATCCAACATGCATATCTGAGAATCAGGCCTCACTTTAATAATGACAAAAAGGTGTGCGAGAAATGCACATCCTTTTTTTATACTAACTTTTTGTTATCTCATAAGCGGCGTGGTGCCGGCGTGGTGCCGGCTTTTTACCCCAGACTTCAAAAACTTGTCCACAGGCCAGCTGTGTCTACATGCCTTAAGCCACAAATGTACACCTCCATCCCACAAAAAATGGGGACTAGAAACTAACCTCTGTCTTATGTACATTTACTCTACTGTTGGAGGTGATGCTCCTTTTCCCGCCTTTTCGAGATAGCTAGAGATGCCAAAATGTATACGCACATTTCCCGGGGTTCCGAGAACGACATAACCGGGATTTGGAGTTCTAGCCCTTAGAGAAAAAAAGGTTTTCCCAAATGGACTGTTATTTGGACAAAGCCTCTCAGAAGTGTTGCCTGCAAGACCTAGTGGTTCTGAATGTGTTGGAAGGAAAGTTTTTGAGATAGGAAGGTCCTGCCGCCCTGAAACTTGAATACCTCATTCTAGGGCCTAACTGGGACCCCCACACCGAAATTTGGCCCAGTCAGACCCCAAGGGCAGGGAGGAAGGGCTCTGAGGTTTCTGGTTAGGGCCGGCTTTTTCCCAGAGACCCACAATTTTCACAGAGTAATCCCAAGATGCACCCTGGTTGAAGGTCTAATGGACAAGTTTCTATCACTCAACTAATTTAGACAAATTTCTAGCAACGGCTTGTTGCCAATGCGTTTCAATGGAGCATTTGATTATGCTGTGTGAGCCTTCCCTGTAGGGCTGTAGCCCCCAAGTTGATAATCGTACATGTGTCCTTTGAGACCCCCTTTGATATAAAAGAGACCCCAGGTCTATAGCTTACTTGTTAATGTCCTCGACTCAGTCACCTATTGCATCATTTCCATTAGGGCTTCGGCTTCCTAATTGATCATTGTTGTATATTTGATTGCCCTCTTTCATATATATGACAACACCACCACTGGGACGTGGCAACAATTCTCCATATCCATATGGGGAGGGGGGGGGGTGCTTGTGGACAGTAGGGGTGTACACTAGACATAAATAGGAAGCACACTCAGGAGGAGGAATGACCTCTCACACATATTTAATTCTTTCAAATAACCCTGCCTCGTTAAATCAATGGGCTTGGTGTTTTGCTTTCAAGAATAGTTTATAGGCTGTGTCACTATAAAATCTGTCCATGCGCGTCTCTCAAAGTGACGTAACAAGCCACCAGACAGCGATTAAAAGAAAACGAGTCAAGTTCATTAAGAAAGTAACTTATTAATTACAAGTCTAAACTGCGGAAAATAGAAACATATTCCAAGGTGCCTTTTGAAGGAAACCTTGGAATATCTGTCTATTTCCTAACCAGCGGACCCTAGTTTATGACAAAAACAACACAATTGATGGCAGCTCTGTTGCCGCCCTTAACCAACGTGGTTTGGAGCCATGTAAGGAGAAAAAACGTAGGCATGGCACATGTTGAAAGCCGTTATTGTATTTAATTAATTAAATATTATATATATATATATAAATATACAATTATTTATTTCATTGACCATCCTCTTGTAAATTATATGAATGTAATTCATATTGACGGTATGGCACTATATCCCTATACTCCCATCTTGAATTTAATAGACCATTCTCGTTGCTATGAAGATGTCTGTTGGTCTCCGTATATAATAAATAAATAAATAAATGGATACATTTATTTATTTATTACACAGCTCTTCTCAATGCTGTGTGTGCTCCGTTCACTTACATGGGCCTTCCAACTTCCGGCGGTGAATTATTTTTTCCTTCAGGGTTTAAAGTTTTTCAAGTTTTTCAAACTATCAAACCAAAAATCCTTCACATTCACCGAGCAAAGATTGTGAAAGTAAAGTGCACATTTCTCGCTAAAAATGTTTACATAAACACTTTTAATGGCGAAACTATACCAAAACATCATATTTTCACCCAGAATAAAAAGCATGTCCGCCATTTTCACAGAAAAATATCCTAAAAACTATCCAATAGTAAAGATGCTCACAGCGTCTATTAGAGCCTTAGTCGGGTTAATACAGGAGTGAATGGGCTGCTGGCGCATCCGCTCTGAACGTCAAACATTGACGGGGATAGCACTACATTGTAGTGAATTGAACCCCCTCTCCGTCTGAAGACGACGCTGGAGGGTACCTTTCCCATCAGCGACCAATGCTAAAGTGCCCTTGCCAACAGTCGGCATTTGACGTTCTCGGAGTGAGACTGTGTTGGTCTGTTAGCAAATCAAAGCAGCACTTCCTCTCATCGGGGGTGAATATTATACAGCCATTGTTCAGCTTTTGAAAGCCCCGAAGAAAAAGTTTGAGATGAAGAACACGATTATGGGGGATCCGTGAAAAAGAGGAGAAGGTCATAGCATTTGAAGAGTAATCTGAGAATAGCTCCTAACCTCTGGTGAGTGACAGGTCTTCTCCAGTTGCCTGGACAACCTGTTTTCATAGTCCTTCTGGAAGGCGTCTGAGGGGGATGTGATGAAAGGACAGAATGGCTTTATTTGATTCCACATGGCTGCCAGATGAGATGGTTTGATATTTCGAGAGGACCTGAGATATGAAATATGTCCGGTTTTCTTTCAGCTTTAGCAGTAAGGTCACCATTATCGACTCTTGGTTGTAATTATTTGAGGTTGGATCGTGTTTTTGAGTACAGCTTTTGAATGGATGTTTATTGAACTAGATTTGAGCTGTAAAATCCTGCCATTCTGGGAATATCTGTGTAATACAGTCCCTACTCATGTTTAACCATATTCATCATCATCATCATCATCATCATCATCAATCCATCATCAATCATATATGACTATGTATGAAAATAAAAAAATGAGTACAGTTCAAATAAAAATGATTAAACCGCGACAGACAATATTAGCAGTTGAATAAAGTTATAAAGTTAAATATAACAGCAGTTCAATGTTAAATAATGAAAGTAAAAGGTAGATATTACTATTCCTACCATACCTTAGACGATTCATTCACTATGTATTTATTTTTAATCGAAGAGAGGATAATTTTCGATATTTTTCCTTTCATTTTGTTGATCATTATTTGTTGTATTTCGTATGGGTAATCTTGTCCCTCCTAGAATGAATCAAATCTCGAGATTTACAATGTTCTCTTCTTTCACGCTTCTGTTCTTTCCTCTTAACTCTGTTACGTACTATATATATTTCTTTCATTGTTCTTCTTTCATCTTCTTTCATTTTTTCTGTCTCTTCCTTTCTAATCCCGTTCTTCTCTGTTGCTCTTTCAGTATTTTACTCTGCTTCTCTTGACCTTTTGCTCCCTCCCTTTCTCTTTGTCTCTCTCTCTTCCTCACTATAACTCTCCTTGTCTCTCTCCCTGTCTATCTCCCTCTCAGTCCTTCTATACCTATTTCTCACTGTCTCTTTCTATCTTTCTCTCTCTCTCTGTCTGTCTCTCTTCCTCACCCTCTCTGCCTCCCTCACTCTCTATCTTTCCTCTCTGTCTCTCTCACTCTGTCTCTCTCTGTAGAAACTCCCTGAATCTCTTTCTCCATCTCTCGCACTCTCTCCCTGTCTCTCTCGCTCAATCTTCATTTCCCTCCCTCTCAATTTTCCTCCCTCCCTCTCTCATTCTTCTCTCTGTCCCTCTATCTCACTCTCTGTCTGCTGTTCTTACTCTCTCACTTCCTCCCTCACTCTCTCTCTCATTCCTCTCACTCTGTCCCTCCCTCCCTGAATCTCTTTCTCTCTCTGTCTGCCCCTTTCTCTCTCTCTCTCTCTCTCTCTCCGTCCGACTATCTCTCATCTTGTCAATCAGTGGGAGGATCCGTCCAGACTCCAGCACCGAGGGGTCACGCAGCCAGATCAGCGGCGGGAGAGTCCTGTTGACAACCAGACGCTTGTTATCTACAAATGATACAAGAGGCAAACTCGATCCCCGGTGTGAAGGAGGAGGCTGGGCGTGGAGGAGGTTGAAAGGCTGGACGTGCGGCTGCTGTCGACATCTGATGTGTGGGCAAACTTCATGAAGGAACGGGGCTGGTTGTGAAGCTGTGGAACCAGAGGACAGCCAATAAAAGAAAGATAGAATTGATGCCAAAAATAAAGGACTGCTTCTCCGATGGACTCCCCAGTCACGGTGAACCAAACCTGCCTGCCGGTTCTGCCATACATACACATGATTGGAAGGTTTGAAGCGAGGAGACAAGCCCGAGGCCTAGCAGGCAGATGGGCTTGGAGCACATCAAGGTATAACTTTAGCCAGACCAGAACTCAGTGCTTATACGGAGGCATGGGTGTTAATGGGAATGAATGGTAGTTCATGCCCCCCTTATAAGGTTAGGGAAGTAAGGAAACAGACAAGCATGCAGTCTTAATTCAGTTTAAAGAAACTCTGCATAGATTACCTAGATTGTTGGAATGTCATTTAAATAGCTGTTACTGTTAGCTGTTATACATATTTTTTTCATCTATTTAATGCTTGTTTTGCAGATTCAAGATTAAAGTACAAAATTGCAGCAAAATCAGCAAAAAAAAAAAGGTAGTGTATAAATTTCTACCTTTGCCATATAGGCAATACTTCTGTAGCACTGGACATATTTTTTTAAAAAGCGACCGAACTTCCTCCCTGCTCCGCTCAAGTAACCGAAGCAAACAATTCATCTCCCCTGGGGAAGGTCACAGGACTACCCAATCAGGAAGCGAGCCGCGTTAGGGGAGAGAAAGCAGAGCAAAGAGCAATGGTCGCCCCATTAAGAAATAGCCTCTAAACTACATCTGACAATAGCCAAGATTGGATCTGAACCCAATTCATTGAAGTAAAGTGGCCATTTGGGGTGAGCGGTTGAAGGGGGAGGAGGTGGGAGAGGAACGGAACACGTATAGAGATGGAGGGATAACAACAGCAAGTGTGCCAGAGGACAAGAAGCTCTGTTCCCTTTCTAGGACCCTGCTCAAGAATCACGTTCTACATCTTTCACTGCTGTAGTCTGCATCACTGCTGACATCACACACAGCGGTCAAATGACTGTCACATGATACCTGGCACGGGTCATGTGACAGGGGAGGGGGGGATTCCCAAGCTCTAGCCATGACTGTACATATGTACAGTTGACCATACATGATGTACAGTGTGCACATTTATGCACACTGAGTGTCCAGAAAAAGCAAACCCAGGTGGACACACAGCCACATGCACAGTTATGCACACACACACACACACACACACACACACACACACACACACACACACACACACTCAGAAACAGTGAGAGGTGTAAGTGGAAACAGTGAGAGGAAAGAGGAAGCTAAATTGCGGGTCAGCGTGGGTAGAGCCATGGTAATTGTAAAGAATACCAAACAGACTGAAATGGGGGGAGAGAGGCTAGAGTATGGTAGAGCTAGAGTAAGGTAAGGAGAGAGAGAGAGAGAGAGAGAGAGAGAGAGAGAGAGAGAGAGGGGGAGAGAGAGAGAGAGAAAGAGAAAGAGAGAGCGAGAGAGAGAGAGGCCAGAGTACATAGTAGACTCAATCGCATGTTCACATCCTAAGGGGCTGCAGGGTGCCTGGCAGCCAGCCAGAGAGACATGGCTGAACTCAAAAGCCGACCACGACTGGTCTTTATGATTCAATGTGGAAGGCTTCTGATGGATGTCTGTTGTGTCAACCTTCTAATGGATGTCTGTTGCCATAAAGTTTTATAATAAGGGAAACAGAGGACATTTGGGAAATTCACATGCATGTTAGATAGATGGTCATGTATTATGAATGAACATGTAAGAATAATGGTGAGGTCTTCTTTTTTTATTTTGACAACGAAAATAGCATCTCATCTCAGCTCTCCAAATATGCTCATGAATGAAAACGCCATGAATTCATATCGACAACAAAACAGCCCGATGGCATAGATGAACCGTGCATGCCAGCTACTCGTTCACATGAGTGTGTCTGTGAACCTGTGTATTGTTGTAGCAGTGCTTGAGCTCTGTGCATTCTCCTCCGTTCCCCTGCTCTAAGGCATAACCAAGTCTTGTGGAGGCGGTACATTTGCAATCACACAAATCTGCCTGCCCCTCAATATTTAATGAGGTGAACAAATTAGCCGTACGAAGGCATCTATTGAGCCTCACCCTTCCGCTCTGCAAGTGCACACAGAGAAAGCAGCTTCAGGAAGCTTCTATTGCTGCTGAGTTTACACTTGTAACATACACACACAAACATGCACACAGAAATACGCAGACACACACATACACACACACACACACACACACACACACGCACACAGGCACACACCCACATTCTCCAACAACTCAAAAATACAGAGTTACATTGACATGTACACACACATGAAGGCATACTCACAAGCACACACAAACGCACAGATCATCGTTATTCAGGGGTTAAAGCAAGGTTCAAGATAAATCCCACTCTTGTTTAAATGATTAATTGAAATAGGGTGATTACATGATTTAATTCTTAAATCTTATTTAGACATATGTTTTACTTATGTTTCACAGAAGTAAAAATAAAATAAAATAAAATAAAACTGACAGAAGCTTTGACAAAAAAAAAAGAAAGCATTGGCATTGAAAATGAGCAATTACACAAAAAGATCCATTAAGGGATTTTGGGCCACTAGAGGGAGGTAGTGCTTACAGTGGAACTTATGAACAAATTCACAGGTTGACATTTCAGTCCAGCAGCTTCCATTAACCTACAGCTGCAATACTTGTTGTTATATAACAACAGACATTGTCCACAGAAGTTGTATATGCTATATATAGACAACATAGCAAATGGCAGGGGGAGCACTGCAAGTTTCGAAATGTCAACGGATATTACCGAAGACAAAACCACTCACTGTATAAAGTGTAAAATGCTGTCTGACTTGCCTCCAGTGGCCCAGGTGTGTGTGTGTGCAAGTAGGCCACCAAAGACATCATCTGATCGCTTCATAGAGGGAAAAAATAAAAATACTTTGGACTTTAACTCCCAAATTAATATCCTGATTTGTCAGCTGAGTTGGATTCGCCATTTCATTTAATGGAGCAATTTACATGATACGGACTGATAATGACTTCGGCACTCAAACATAGACAATCCCAGTCTGAAAGCGGCAAAGCGTTATTGCAGAGGAAAAAGGTATCAGCGTGTCACGTTTAGACGTGTTCAATTGAAAATAAATGCCATCATGCGACCACTGCTCCCGCTCCATCTCCAGCTGCATACAGATGTGATAAATCCATGGTCCTACCCTTCCCCGGGGCGGAGAGCATGTGGTACGGAGAGATTGGCTCAATTACGGGCTAACTAGATACACAGCAGAACCGCAGATGGGCTTGTTGACACCCACTGCAGTGCACAAGGCACGCTCCGCGCGTGGGCGGGGTTCCGATGAATCTATCTAACAAAGTACACTTATGGATCTGTGTCCAATTTCCCCTGGTAAGGTTAACACTACACACGACACAACCTTGATCGAATGTATGAGAAAGGGTGTTTATTAAGCTGCCTGTTGTATTACGATTCAGACATATTGCACAACTAAAACATTTGCCGCCCCATGTATAATATTATTTTGCAAATCCATTGCATTATATGGGGATGTTATGGAAAAACGACCTCCATCTTGAAGTGTTTACACGCAACACAGACAAACAACGTAATAAATTGGAATGGGATATGAATAGGAGGTGAGGTGATGGAGAGAGGGATGTAAGAACGAGAGGAGAATGGAAGAAAGGAGGGAAAGAGGCAATGAAGCCTGCTGGAGAAATCCTTTTGTTTAAATACTTGATCCCTATCCAAACAGCAACTCCATTTCAGCCCGTGGCATAATCCCTGCATCCACTCAGCTAAAGCTAATGCATAGCACTATGGTGTGGTGGGATCATACACTCTCTCTCGCTCTTGTCTTTTGCTCCATCTCTGTCCTTTCTCTCTTTATACCTGTTTTCCTCTCGATCACACCTTCTTTCTCTCATGTCAATCACATTCTTTCTCTTCATTTTCTCCTTTTTTCTTTCAACAGCTTTCTCTTATTTTTCCTTGACATTAAAACTAATTTCAACTGAAAATCATAAAAAACGTTATTTGGTATTCATCTTACTTTCTGTTTCTACATTATCTGACTCAGTATGACTCGTCGTTACTCATTTACTTAGCATAATGCTGGCGAGGAAAGCGATAGGCACCTGCTGGCAGGACATGAAATACATCTCCATGCATTTTATGTCTGGCCAGCCAACATCGATTGCCTTCCTGAGCTAGTGTCTCTTTCCCTCCTTGCTAAGGAGGCATCCATCTTGTTTGCTTCCTCAATGTTTTCTGTTGCATATCCTGTAGGGAATGAGATTCAAATTCACAGTACTAATAATGCCACCATCTAAATTGCCTTAATCACAATTGCTCAGCAGCGAATGTTGAGTGAATGCATGTTTAAAATAAATTATGGATACATAAGGGTTTGGGATAGGGAAATGTTGACTGCCTCAGAAACGTCATTTAAATGGTATTTTAATTGTGATAAAGACCCATATTAAAGAACGGATTAATACATATTGGCAAGGAGGGATGAACGAAGGGGCCAATTAATGGATGAACTAAATGAAAAAACAGATAATAAAACAAGTCCTTTCTGTCGGAGTCTCCCGGTGCCCCGTGATCTGAAGAAGAGGTGGGTGTGGTAGAGGCCGTAGATGGGCTACAGAATTACTCCTCGTGTATGGTTATTGTGTATGTGGCTGTGTGTGTGTGTGTGTATGTGTGTGTGTGTGTGTGTTTTCGCCTGCTTGTGCTTGTCTACGTATCTACTGATACAGATCCGGGTGTGTGTATCTGTGTGAGTGTGTGTTTCAGTGTGTAGAATGAGTAAGCGGTGTTATGAGCTTAGCGGTATTTAAGCCTGGCGGTAAGCAGCAGTCCTTACAACTGTCCGCCGTCGGACGATCTGGCAAGTCTATGGAGACCGAAGCAACGTCACTGTGTGCATGCACGTGTGTGTGTGCGCGTGCATGACTTTGCATGCGTGTGGCCGGCTTCTCATGCAAATGTTCCAGATTCTGACACGCATAACTAATGTCTTTAGTGATGTGGCAGAAATGATCATCATCCCCTTAGCGGATATTCTACATCGCACCTCCACACCCCAAGACTTCTGAGGTGGTCTGACAGCAAAGGCTGCGATAGAAAACAAAGATCCAAAGGCGCTTTGTTATAAGAAACCAAATGTGGAAAAGGGAAAAGACACTCCCTGTGTTTCTCTCCGTTCTGCACTCTTCCCCTTACATGTTTTTTTCTCTTTCTTCCTCGTTCGCCTCATGCTTCTGTTTGTTTTGGCAGGCGCCCTGACGTCCGTGCGGGCCATCTGTTTCCATTCATTAGGACGGGATCCACCTCTCTGCTCCTCCGACACCTCTCCACGATGCACTGCACAATGTAATCAAGGCACCCACTTCCTTCTCTTCCACCTTCCGGGAGGAAGATCAACAACGCTGAGGCTTTTGCGATGAGTATCTGCTGAGGAAATCGGTTCTTAGTGGAAAATAGAGTTGTAGCCTTGACTTTCAAGAAAGCTTTGGTTGATTCCCAGCCTTTTGTCTTCTTATTTTGGAGCTCAAATGATCTCCTGTGTCTACAGGGGTTCCCTCTGTGTTGCTATGTATGTTTGTGTGTGTGTTGGTGTGTGTGCAACCTCAAGTGGAAACCATCCAGTTTTCAAGGATTGAATGTCGAATGTAATATTTCAATAGTGCAACTTCACTTTCAGGATAAGTAGATAATGATGATGCCGATAATACGACATGGAGCAATGTAACAATCAGTATTATATTGCATACTATTAGAGAGAGTCGGAAAGAGAGAGCGGTATAGAGGCAAATATAGATGAACCAAAGCAAGAGAGTAAAAGAGGAAAAGGAGGGAGAGGAAACATATTTTCCTGTTGGACGGCGTTCATGGATGGGACAGTTGGTGGCCGCTGGCTGATGGGGACAAGCCAGAGCGAACAGGAGCGCTCCCGCGTCAGAAGAGCAGCTCTTCTCCAGGAGGGGGGCGCTTGATTTGTCCATCAGCAGGTTGTCAGACAACCCCGGGGCTCACACACAGCCACACACATATGCCTGCTCACGGAGCCATGCGGCGCGTCTTCATCCATCAATGCTGCGCGCTAATGCCGCTGCGGCGTGCTGAGCGTGCCTCTAAACCGTCAACAGGACCACTTAGAACAACCCCTGTGAGCAGACGGAAGCCTGCTCTGTCTTCATATCTGGCATTAACAACAATAGTCAGAATATTTTCATGTTGGACTTGTATACCCCTTTGAAATGAGTATCATAAAGATCTAAAAAAAAATGTACACTACATAGTGGGATTCTACCAATATAAAAAAGAGGCCAAAATGTGTGTACAGGCACTACACTTACATTTATAAACACACATATGTAAGTGAAGTGTCTAATGGGAGGGAAGAATGGGTGTTGGCTAGCATTTTTAATCAGGTAGTTGGTAATTAGGTGCTTTTGGAGCATCTTAACAATGACCATTGCTCTTTGGTTGTAACATATACTGTTTTATATTTTACTAGTTAATGTGCAAGAAAGGAAGACCGGATAGTTATTTTATTATCCTGTTGAATGATCAGTCTATACTTCCATCGTATAAAGTTGTAAGGTTAGGTGTCACAAAAATAGAAAATACAATTTAACAGCATAGTATTTACTTATGGGTGTGAGACAGGATGCTAGCGAGAATGTGTGCAATGTGTGTGTACACGTTGAGACTCTGTATGTGCGCGTGTGCATGTGCGCGCGTGCGTGGGTCTGTGTGCGTGTGCATGTGTAAGTGCATACTGTGTTTATATTTGTGGCTGTGTGTATGTGTGATTCAGCGTGCATATATATATCCGTGATTATATGTGTGTGTGTGTGTGTGTGTAAACGTGTGAGTCAGTCTGTCTACTTGAGCGTGCAGGTGTGTATATGTGTGTGTGACTGTGCTTGAATGTGTGAGTCTGTATGTGTGTCTATACAGAGGCAGGAGGGCTACCCGTAGGGCTAACCTGACACCTGGTTATCTTCCCTGGCCTTTGGCCCGTCTGTCACACTGCCGGGATCAGGAGACATGAGTGGCGCAGAGGTTCCCTTAAGTAAACCATCCAGCCCATGCATTATGGATCCACACGGAAGTAAACACAAACTCTGACCTCTTGGACCAATGGAGAACTCAGCAGAGGCAATCTTTCAAAGTACATTTTTCTTCTGTGTGGGATTTCTTTCTTTTTCTACCAGAGAGTAAAGTATTTTAGATGTGTGTGCTGGTTGAGATGTGAATGATGGACTCATCTGTCGGATGGGAAGAGATTAGAATTAAGTCATCTCAACAGTATTTAGTGTTACACTTCATATTTTCAACTTGTTTCCTTGTACATGTTGACATGCACAGCAAAGAATGTCAGCAAAGAATGAACACTCCCCCACAGCAACTCCCAACAGGAATCCAGAACACTCCCCCACAGCAACACCCAACAGGAATCCAAACTGCTGTACACAACATCTTTCCAGTTATACGTTAAATCTTTCTGGGGCCAACACCAGAGCCTCAAACAACATAGTGCAGAGTAGTCTGCTGGTTAGGGTTTTGATTAACAACGGAAAGGTGGATTTGATTCCCAATAGTCGACCCCCTTAATTTTATTTTTTTTAGGGCATTTAGCAGACGCTTTAATCCAAATCGACTTACATCGATTAATATCATTAGTCAGAAGTCAGAGGTCAGAAGAAACCATTAAAAAATGTATGTGTTACGGGTCCCAGGACTGGGTGCCACGGCAACAATAAAGAAATCTGTAATATACAGGAAATGGTGCGAAGCGATGAATACACGACTGCTCAGTTCGTCATCCAAGTTGCGTCTATATTGAAATTCACAAATAAAATAAACATTTCTCTGAGTGTCTCTTGTTCAGTCTTCAACTGTTTAAGTGCATCAAATATTAACTACATCGTACATCCTATTCTAATTCACATTCATGTTATATCTTGTGCACATTCAATATTCTCCATCAGTCCACCTAACTCTACTTGAGCAACGTACTCATTTACACTCACCTGTTTAAGTGAGTTAAAGCATCAATAATAATATAGTGCAATAAACAGCATTAATCCACTGTACTTGAATGCAACATGTAGTTGGCAAATATTCTAGTTTCACACACACTTAAATAAAACAAAAGTATTACTCAGAGAAAGCTAAACGTTTTCAATACAAATTAAACCAAGTTGTGACTCTGGATGTAACAGTAACATTTTTATCTTTAAACAGTATGCATTAATATAAACATTCTTTCAAACTTGTAAATCTGTAACCATGAACCTTTAACATTTACTCATAGTCCCATTTAAACTGTAGTGTACAGGAGACCACAAATAAAACTAACACTGATCAAAGTGCTAACAAAAACCCTTAAATTGCGCAGCATGCCCGGAAGGCAATACGCAGGGCGAAAAATGAACCCATAGTCGGCGGGACCTGCCGTTTCGCGCCTTCCGGTACTTACCCCTGCCATTGTACTGAACGGCGGTATTTTAAAGTCTCTTAAATTCGCTAGAAACACAATAAAACATGACCCGAACTTCTTCAACAGTTATACATATAAAGCAAGGCTTTAGAAGGTTGACATTTTACAGTTTAAACCAACTACTGACCTGTAATATACAGGAAATGGTGCGAAGCAATAAAGACACGACTGCTCAGTTCGTCATCCAAGTCACGTCTAAGGACGCGGGCGGAAGTGCTCCCATCTGACGACAACCCGGAACGCAACTACTTAAGTGTCAACAGTTCCACCTGGGTGCTGCTTACATTTTAAGTTCCCCTCAACACAAATTATGATGTAGAAATGAATGTACTGGTCTCATACATTTATAAAAAATGTTTGAAGCCCTTAAATTCAGAGAAAATTACCTTTTGCTAATATAAATAAAATAATCTGCTTTGAGAGTACCACATATGCTATATATAAAAATAATATGGAACTATTTGACCATGAAATGGCCTTTATTTAACCCTATCGACCAAGATTACGGTACGCAGGCTGAAGGACTACAGAGAACGATTAGGCCATGTCCTCTCTCACTGGTTAAAAGTCTGAACATGTTCTTTTTGTTATGTCCATTTTTTCCAACACTGCAACAAAAGCCTTTTAAAAATGGCATCGCGCAACACTGAAAATTATTAAATCTAATTGTCACAACATCTGTGATCCATGATCAGTGGCCAGTCAGCCGAAACCTATTTGTGATATGCATGAGAGAGGTGTCTTTTTTCCAACATTTGTTTAGGTGTGCACATACTACCTTTTCAAAAACCCTAGTGAAGCCATTGCTATGTACGGAAATGTATCCGCTTTCACCTAGCCTGAGAGACCACAGGTCTGAAACATATTATGACACATGAAGAGGCCTATCATAATGGTATCACTATTCTAATCCCAAATATCTCAGTGTCTTGTGATTAAAATATAACAGCAGACTAATGTCTTCATGAAAATGTTGGCCAAAGTTTTTGTTGCAGACCTGTTATCTAATCCCTTATTCATAGTCTCCGTTTGGGAACTGCATGCAGGGGAAGAAACCAAAAATGAGGTCATCTTGGCCCTTGTGCAAGGTGCATACGTTGATTTGTTTGCGTTTCACTCATCTCTGACATTTTCAACTCTGCAAGGAGAGTGTCCACTCCAATCTCGGGCAAAATGGCCCCTATACTAGAGTCTTCAGTTGCCTCAGTCACTCCTGGTTCGGGAAACGAATGGTGTGCTGATTGAATGTCATCTTCGTGTCCGACCTTAAACGTGCTATCAAAAACATTTTATTATGCTGCTCCTCAATGTCCAGTTTTGAAGTACACTTGTACCAAGCACATGCAGACCAATAACCCAGTTCCTAAAGACACTTTTTTAATCCAGTGGCAACTTGGTAACAATGGGACCTAGATCAGAAACACAGGAGGGAACGGGGACCAGTAGGCTAGCTGTGGGTATTTGTCATTGTCATCTATGAGGAAGCCCCTTATCCCAGGGATAAATCATTGTTAGGCCCCACTTCAGCCCCACAAATTTCAATTCTGGCAAAGTGCTGTTATTGGAAAAAAAAAAAAAAGATTTTGGTACACTTCCTAATTTGAGTTATTTTAATATTACCGGTTATACAAACCATTAATGCTAATAGATTTCAATAATTTATTTGCAAATGTTTTTTAGAAGGTGGTATAAAGGTTGTTGCCATGGTACTCTAAAACCCATAATGGCCTGGTTTCCTATTTTATTCTTCAAATTCAGCTTTCAACTTACCGGTCAGATAAGGACTGTTCAGTTTAATATGATAATGTGCAGTGATTTGAATGGCCTGTTTCAATGTTAATGTTAATTTGTTACCAATATTGCTCTATGTAGTGGATACGATTTTCTGTCCAAAATGGAATGTTTCAATATGAACTTTGGATTATTCTCTCATTTAATTCCTAAACTCTGAAGGATAATGTCAGTGTCCAGGTGGAACCATCACAAATGGCTTATCTTAAATTGTGCCCATAAGTGCTTAAAATCGTACAATTTCAACCCGGCAAATGATCACCACCCCTATTTTTGACCCAAAATTATTCTGTCCATCCTTTCTCTCCATTGCTCCATCATAGCTGGACTTTGTCACGGAATGACCTTTATGAATAATGAGGTACTCATAATGTAACTGTAAGGACCTGTCAACTTCGGAGACAGCCAATGGGAGCCCAGACGGACACACGGACAGTAAAGTGCACCCTGTTGCCGAGTCGAGCAAAACTGACACATGGTTGATTAACACAGACAGTCCCGGGAACACCTTGTGCCAGCGCATTAATATTCATGTGTGAAAAAACACCTCTTTGCGCTTTAGGAAATGTCTAACCAATAGGAAATGTCTATTGGTTAGAAGAAGACAGGAGGCGGGGCTAAGCAACAACTTGGTTTGGATTCACACACTTCATTGCACTACTTGTCCTATTTAAAGACTTGCTAAAAAAGATACTTGTGCTAATTAGTCAGTAATCTTTTGGCATTGGAGGACATTTGAGTATATACAAAGTGCATAATTAATGAGGTGAGAAACTTAAATGGCTCGCAGGGTGTTGGGTATTAATTAACAAATTAACATATCCGCCCCCTCAATTCCACCAACTGATGATTTTTTACACTTTCACTTTCACTTTTGGTGGGAGAAAATGGTTTCCTCACAGTATGAAGAGGGTGGTTGTGAACCCCAAGCGCACAAACACAGACGCTCACATACACACACGCTCACATACACACACACACCCTGTAAATACGTACATGTATATGTCCCTCAATTGTATGCAAATAAGTAGTCAGGGTGAGGGACAGATCAGTTGGACTTGGACAGTATGTACAATAAATGTAAACTATTCCCAGTGGTGGTACGCTGAATCCAACAAGATAGAACAAACTGACAGAAGATTTGTGTTTTATGAACAACCATAACTTAGACATAAAAACATATGGATTCTTGTACAATACAGAATCAATTTTTCACTTAGATTGTTATGATGAAATATGGCAAAGAACTTGTGCATTTCCTTCAATGACCTTTCAGTTACATGAGACATGACGAACCTGCTAGCTAGTTGGAGTGCGATCTCATGCCAGTACACAAACACACACACACACACACACACACACACACACACACACACACACACATACATACACATACACACAAACACACAAACACTCCTCAGTGACCAGGTCGTGAATCATTGATCTGGGTAAATTAATCGTCAGTGTACATAACCTGTCCACTGATACTAGGTCACCATCTGTGTGTGTGTGTGTGTGTGTGTGTGTGTGTGTGTGTGTGTGTGTGTGTGTGTGTGTGTGTGTGTGTGGAAGCTCAGCATGGCCCAATGGGTGACTACAATATGGGTTGAGCCACTGAAATCACCACACAGAACATGGCGTGTGTGTGGGTAGGATTACACGGGTTAGTCACAGAGAACGCAATGACGTTTGTGCGTGGGGGTAGTTTGTTAAATCTGTACATGTGCATTTATGTGTTCACGATTTTCTTTACATGTTTGAGTGTGTGTGAATCATTTGTTTGTGTCAATGTGCATCTGTCTGTGGGCATTCCTGTGTGTGATCATGCTTGTGGACATATGACGGCATCGCACTGCATTCTTGGTACAGAGCTGGTAATGCGTGATAAGCGAGTGTTACGGACAACAATAACTTTTTGTTTCCGAGGGTGTCGAGCTTTCGTAGTATGATGTGTTTTCCTGGAAACAAAACAGAAGGACAGTGGGTGTTCTCGTTGGTGGTGGTCTCAAGATCCGATTGGCCTGTTGAAAACTCTCACTCAGTAAAGGTCTTGCATTGCTATCTAGCTGTGAGTTAATTTCATGTCCCGTTCATATTATGCAAGGTTGAATAGTGTTATAGATATTATATTGGTTAAAGGCAAAGCAGAGCACATTCAACAAGATGTCATCACTACCAAAACAGTTAATATGTTAAATAAGTTATATTTTGTCAATCACTTTGAGAAATTATGAAGAAACACAAAGTCTTTGGAATATGGTGATATTATGAGTAATATGACTAATACAATAGGGCAAATTAGAGTGCAAGTGAAGAAAGTTTCAAAAAAGTAGCTGTGTGTTTTGTTCATGCCACCATCTTGGCCCTTGAGCAGTGTGTAGATTCTAGAGCCAGCAGAGTGTGAGTGTGTGTGTGTGTGTGTGTGTGTGTGTGTGTGTGTGTGTGTGTGTGTGTGTGTGTGTGTGTGTGTGTGTGTGTGTGCGCGCGAGCACGTTCAGTGATTATTCAGGCGAAAGGTGATAATGTGAGTGGGTACGTGTTCGTGTTCTTGCCTCATCTGAGCTCATTCCAGCCTCCCTCTACCACAGTGTGTGTTTACTGTCTGTGTGAATGACGCATATCACAAGTTTGGAAGCAAAGGTCCAAACTTACAGTATGACCTCATAGTGTTCTGCATCAACAACACACATGTAGTGAAGATGTTAAGGCTGACATGCTGCACACATACACACACATGCACCCTCCCGCACACTCACGCGGTCAAGCACACAAACTCAAACTGTCACACACACAAAGTCACTCACACACAGTCATAAATGGGCACGCACACACTGCGATGAAGCGATACGCCATCATCACTCGTTGATGCAGCTTGACAAGTGTTATGGTCTAAGTGCTACGGCATGAAAGTCGACAGACAATTTTAGACCATTGGACATTTGCGCATGTTGTATACTGTGGTTATCTGTGTATTCTGTATTTCCTGTCATCAAGAACATCCATCAACCGCGTAGAGTCACGACCGGTTAAGAATTAAAGTAATTGAACCGCTCTACCCACTGTCTATTGTTAGCCGGCACATTTACACTGTCGCCTCGTTCTCTTTCTGTATTTATGTTGAGGGTTCACTTTAGCTTAGGCCATTTCATCAAAGGGAAAAGGGTATTTTAAGGTTTCATTTAAAAATCGATTATATGAACGTCATATACAACTAAAGGAAGTTGGAAAGAGTGCCGTTTTTATTTTTTAATAATGTTATAATGATTAGTTATAGTTAGTTTTGTCTGGTTAAGCTTGGTATTTGGGTTAATTGATTTATAATAAGTTGGTTTGTTTATGGGGTGGAGCGTACTGAATGGGTTTCCCTATTTAAGTCTGGTTGGTTTCATTGGGGGAGAGGGATGGTTGGTGATAGATAGGTCACGGTTGACCTAACAGTTATTCCAACGTTTTCATAGGCTCATTAGTCAGGTCAGCCTTTGACCTTGATTTTTTTGTTATGGTACTTCTGCCACTATTGTGTTTGTCAGTGCTGCTGCATTTGTAAATAACATCACTAAACACTACTTCAACGCCTAGCTTGAACCTCAATCGAACCACAACACTACATTTCCCTGCAAAAAGCGCACAAACCCACACTCACGCACACCCACACACATACACAGTTATACACACACACATAGTCCCTAACATACAAGCACAAACATATACAGTCCAATGAGTCCAGTGAGAACACACACACACACACACACATACACACACACACACATAGACACACAGTAACACCCACCATTTGCACGCAGGCATGTTATTGTGATTGAATGGCTGGATGTGTGTGCCTATGGAAGGCATATGCTACACTGTCAGTGAGATTCCATTTTCCCGGCTGGTTTGATTAACGCGCTGTGTGTCCCCAGTAGCCGCCGTACGGCCCGTGGTCACACTGCGTCCGTAACGGCAGCATTCATCACTGCCACTGTCGACCAGCACCTCCCAGAGCAGAGTCAGCCCTGACTACCGGCCGGGCCAACAGGGCGTGTGCGTGAGTGTGTGTGTGTTTTGGTGTTGGACGCAGTATGTGTGTTTATGCTTCAGAGAGTATGTGTAAACGCAATTGAGTGTGTGTGCGTGTTTGTATGTTTTATTTTTAGTGTGTGTGTGTGTGTGTGTGTGTGTGTGTGTGTGTGTGTGTGTGTGTGTGTGTGTGTGTGTGTGTGTGTGTGTGTGTGTGTGCGTGTGGTTTTGTGTATGCACCTGTTTGTGTGTGGGTGTGTGTGTATATGTTTGCTTATGTATATGCTTGTGCACGTGCATGCCTTTATGTCTCTAAAACAAAGATTCATGATGCTTCATGTACATGCATGTGGCTGCATGTTAAGAACTGATCTATTCTGCGTTCATACCCAGATATTTCTTCTCTCCATAGTTGGTTGAGCCAGCCAGCCTGCCAGCCATCAGCAGCGATCAGAGTCCCAGTTACACCTGCTGCCCTGCCCAGCCAGAGGTAAACATACTGTGCAGTCCCCTGGTGACCAGAAAGTGGCCATACATCATCGCAAACTGACCTACAAAATACGCAGCGGGCAAATCTGACAGATTTGGGTGTTGAGAAAAGTCAGATATCTCTCGGTTTTTGCTCACCCCGACGATAAAGGTTGGAATTAAATTTAATTAGAAATGTAATGAACTTCTCAGCGGTGTTAAAGAGCAGATGACAGGATGATGTTGCAAAAATCAAAGACAATTAAGGGAATTATGCGATCATAAAATTTTCGTCAATATGAGACACAAAGTATTTTTCGAAAATACGAGCACTGCAGGTCTATAAAATAGTTGAAATAATAAAATAATTTATATATATATACATTGTATTCTACAGTAAGGGACTGCAATTATTCAACTAACCTTTTTAAAACTCACAGCTTCAAAACTGAGAAACTGCGCGTGTGTGTGTGGGTGTTTGATAGGGAACTTATTTTATTTGTTCACTTTACTGTATCCTTATTATAAAAACGATCTTTTAGGTTATTTGAGTTCATACCATTCCATTCCATGTGTGTTCCATCAATGTACCCTTTAAAAAAGCCCTTCATTACATTAGCCTATTTCCCTTGGAGGAACAGTCAAGAGCCTTAGAACGCTGAAACGTTAAACATCCAGAGAGAAAATTTAAAACCCCCCTGTTTTATTTGACGGCCACTTCTTATTTTTATCTGTGCAGTTCGTGGAGCAGACATGTCTGTCTGCGTGTCAACTCTTATGCCAACCCGGGTTCCACAGACCCTGCCCTGCCTGAGTGAGAGGGGGAGACGACAGGGTCTCGCCTGTCACAGCTTCCCTTCCTGCTCCTCAGGTGTCAAACCTGGACAGCAGTCAGAGGGATCTCCCCCCCCCTCCTTCCCCCATCCACTCACACCACACCCCACCTTCCCCTGCTCCTCCTTGTGTTCTCTGCTCCCCCGTTTCTTAGTTATCCTCTAGGCACAGCTGTTTGTGCTCACAGGCTCCTCCGTCCCGTCCTTTAAGGTGCTTGTCACACAGACGCTGATCCGATTTATAAAACAAAAAAAAAAAAAGGAGACGCGAGTTCACAGAGATGCGTGAGCTGCTGAGGTGTTGTTTTGAAAGCCCGGCCTTCAAAGCGCTCACTGTAAATCCTACAAGGTAAGAGAAAAACAAGCAAGCAGAGGATTTCTTTTTTTGCTAGCATTTGAACAAGATGAAAAAAGTAAGACGTCCATGCATTTTTCAGTGCGGGCGTGGCGTTGTCTGCTGTTCTGTTATCTAACTTTATTCCTGATAGTGTGTTTGCTTTTGCAACGGTGATCGGGAAATAGTCCACCTCTAGTTATTTGTCCTTAAAATCTTGGTTCAGTGATAATTGCAAGCTTTGCAATTGGATGCGGCATATCCCAAATAGCACACCTTATTTGTTATTTTTCAGAAATAATTTTCACTGGCTTGGGATAATTGCAGGCTCCTGGAAAACTGTAGTATGTAATAATTTCTAGCACTTATGATTGTTTGATATAATATATATATATATATATATATATATATATATATATATATACTTCAATAAGCCATATGGAAGAGGATCTGTTTAGGCTGGATCTAGGAAACATCTAAATAAGAGTGGAAAGATAGGTTGATAGGTACATGCTGCAGAGAATGGTGTTCATATGTACTATCAAACACACTATAAATATTTGTGAATTCTTTACTATAACGAATGCATAATTTTTTACTCTTTCTTACATTTGTTTTTTTTGCATTCATGTGTCATGTGATACAAAGTCAGGAAAAGTAACAAATCTTAATTTATATCTCAGTCTTTGTCAAAACTTCTGTGTCAACACAGTGGTGGCAAAATCAGAAGCATCAACATTCCCCTGATGACTAACCGATCCGAACAATGAAGTCGAGAGGGACATATTAAGCTTTTCTCCGTGTCCAAATACTTCTTTCAGGTAAAAAAAAGCACACGAGAAATAAGAGTTACACTTTTTAGAGTTGAAAGGACAGGCTCCAACAGTGTTTAACGCGCAAGCAAACACACACACACACATGGCCTGTTTTTGTGAACAAACACGCTGGTTGTCACGGACACGGGCTTGGTTTTCACGACCACGCGGGTGCATCTCGCCGTGAAATGAGGAGGTTGTCCCTGCTGGTAAATGTTTGGTTTGTATGGCACATTAGAATACCGAAAAGTAATTAAAACGGGGCCGGTGTTTTTTGTCGAAGCGGTTGATGCAGCAAAGCATTGATTTTTAATTAGCGAGACACGAGCTGTAACGTGGGCCAGCGATTAAATGCATTTTAGTTGATTGGAGCTTCCTGCATATGTAAATACACATCCTGTGTGTTTTGATACACTTCCTGGCTCTTTAAATGAAACATCCTGTTCACAATAATGAGGGATTCATTGCCATGGAACAAAGCAATTAACCGTTTATTTTCTTAGTCTTTTTGTTAAAAAAGTGCATGAAGCTTCTATCAGGGCGATAAGCTTCACTTTGGTGTCATTCATATTGGCATTAACTACACTGTGAAAAATGTTTCACGGGCACACCTGATTTGATATTGGCTCTCAACCCAGATGGAAAGAATAACAAAACCCTGGTTATTCTTCCTGGTCAACTTCTGCACAAAACTAGTGCTTAACATATGTTACAAGCAATTAAACAATTTATTCGCAGACAGTCAATGAAAATACCATAACAACTCATGCCTTAATACCACTGAAAGAAACTTGACACATTCAAATATTGTTTCCATGTTTTGGCAGATGTGCTGTGATTAAAACATGACCTTTACATGGTATGTTGCAACGTCATAGCAGCAACAACCACAACTTATACACAAAAACCAGCTGCCATGGACAACTCTCCATCTCGTGTCATGGTATCTTAGTGGTCTTTCCTAGTATATTTTGGAGTTGCCCAATACACCCTTGTCCCATCGGCTGAACTACATTCAGTAATATTCACACACTTTTTCGGTGTGTGTGTCTATGTGCAACATACCAAATCTTGATGGGGACCCTTAAAAAGTATATACGTGCTTGAGTTTCTGGACTTCTCTCACTCGGCTTATTTCATTTCATTATGTTTTAATAATGGGTTGAAAAAGTTGTTAGCTAAGTTTTATCCATTTTTGCCAATGGCCTCTCAACTGGTTACACACACACACACACACACACACACACACACACACACACACACACACACACACACACACACACAAACACACACATGTATAGGGGCTTATTTGTTCCACTCCAGAGCTTAAGAAGGAGCGGTTTGGAGAGCAGGACTCTGACTGATTGAACAGCCTTGTGTGTTTACCGCGTTATTTACAATCGTCAAATAAAGTATGCTAATCGGTGCCTGCCAGTCACACTGGCACTGAGGCAGAGAGCAGAGGGCTGTATCTGGGACCATCACGCATCACACATATCACATGTGCACCTGCCCAATATTAACACACACACACACACACACAAAAACACAGACACACACAAACACGCATGCACCTGAACAACAAACACATGTATATAAATTAACACATGCATACACACACACACACACACAAACACACACACACACACAACGTATGTTTCACATGCACATTTCACATTCACACAAACATGATGCACACACATGCTATCAAACACATGAACGCACACGCAACCACACACACAGATAGATATGCATACTCACACGATAACAATGCACACGGTCAACCCGCTCATGCATATGCACAATCATAAAACACATATATACACAAACTCTGACGGAAACACACACACGCACACACACACACACACACACACACACACACACACACACACACACACACACACACACACACACACACACACACATCAACACACAAACAAACACTATCCAGTGAGCTGAAAAATTGTTTGGTGTTTATTTTTCATGTGTGCAAAGGAACTTGGTGGGTTGGGTGGGGTTGCAGAAGGTGACAGAGAGGGTGAAAGAGAGCAGACACATTGTGTTTAAATACTGACAGATCCCTCACACTCAAGGCAATATGCTCTCCAGCTCACCCCTGTTCCCTTCCCCTCTCTCGCTCGTGATGGATGCACTATGACACAGTAGAGTGACTCTCTGTTCGATCAGATTAACCAAACCCCGGTTTGTCATTAGTTAGTATCATGGATGTGTTCTTAGGTGTAGGGATGGTAGGGGCAGACCGCAACTGTACTGTATATCAAAGTAGGACTGAATGGTCCCAAGTAACAGACCCTTTTCAGAGGCGTCCGCGTAGGACAAAGACAGGTTCCCTGTCGCTCATAACATTAGGGTCTGCTCCTTTTATCCACAAGGGCACAAGTATTGGACTTATCCTCACCCGTTTAGCCAGCCGTTTCCCCCTGGTAGCCTACATGAAAGTAGCAGATCCATAATACGTGCTCTGAGTGACACCTGTGTTTGTCCTACAAGGACATCCCTGTGTAGGGACTATATGGCCTGTACATCAGATTGCATCATGGGATTTTGGGGTTTATTTCCTAAAACAACGCAAATGCATGAAATGGAAATGGTCATTGCGATATGGCGTCACGATGAACCGGATGATACAACTATACCACCTTGTGCGGATATACCCTGTTTGTGTTGGTAATACTTTTATCAAACATAAAATTCACACCCTCAATTTTGAATAAGAAGCATTCAAACCGTAGCCAGGAAACCCTCAATCCCGAATGTCTTCTCACTCCGCCTACAAACAAAAAAAGCAGACTCATCACAAAATCGCATTAGATTGCATATTTAAGAACTACCAAAATAAAACACGGTCGCATAATGCCTTTCAGCGCTTTCAACAAGTCCCCCATGGTAAACACAATGTGAACAAAATAATCCCATCTCTTTCTGGAAGAAACGTCCCACACACATTCACAGACAAACACACACACACGTGCACACGCACACATTGATGCAAACATCCCCCAGACCCTTCAGCAGTGAATCAGCGTCTCTCCCAGGTATCCCACTGGACTCTGTGATGGGATCGGGTTGGCCTCCCAGGAAAGGAAGTGGTGTGGTGTATCAGCTGTGAATTACCAGAATGGTGATTTAGATCTTGTTATTTTCCGTTTTAATTACAGCCGTTGGTTATGATAACACCAGCGCAGCACATCTTCCACCGTGCATCGTTTCTCATTAGGGAAAACACTGGAGACCTCATCAAAGGACCCGCTCCCCTTTCTCCTCCCTTCCTTCCTTTTCTCCCAAATTCCTCACCCTCTCTGTCTCTCTTTTTGTTTACTGATTTTATCTCTCCCTCTCTATTCTCTACCTCTCTCCCTCCCTTTCTCTCTCTGTCTACCTCCCTTTCTGTCTGTCTGTCTCTCTCTCTCTCTCTGTCTCTCTCTCTCTCTCTCTCTCTCTCTCTCTCTCTCTCTCTCTCTCTCTCTCTCTCTCTATTTACTATGTGTCTACTTCTAATATGTATATCTCTGTGTCTCTCTCTTTCTCCTTCTCTCTATCTCTCTCTCTTTACTATGTGTCTAGTTTTAATACGTGTCTCTCACTTTCTCTCTCCCTCTCTTTACTATGTGTCAACTTTTAATGTGTCCCTCTCTCTCTCTCTTACTCTCTCTCTTTACTGTGTGTCTGCTTTTACTATGTATCTCTCTCTCTCTCTCTCTCTCTCTCTCTCTCTCTCTCTCTTTTCCCGGTGCACTGTTCCTTGTAGATCTTGGTTGTGACATGCTTAAGAAACACACATAAATAACGTATTCTCTGAGGGTAACTTTTTAATAACCCCCCCACACACACACACACACACACACACACACCATGTAATGAAATCCCAGGGACGCTTTATTTTTTCAGTTTCTTTAGTGCTAACTCTGCACCCCTTCTTCTTCTTGACAAATAAAGTAGTCTGTGATGAATGTTTTGGTATCAGATTGAGGGAAAAAAGGTTGATTGAAATGCATTGGGTATATTCTTTGTAATTTTATTCTTGGATGGAAATTATGAACCTGAAGTTGCTCTTTCATGAAATAAAGATATTATTAAGAATCTGAAGGTGGAGAAAAAAAATCACCCTCTTTTTAAGTCTGCCATATCTTATCATATCAGCCCATATCAGCCCCACAACCCTAACCCTGTCTTAACCCTTACCTCAAACAACTTGAGTCCTTGCTATTCACTGCGAATAGTGTATTTGGTGTTCAGCATTTCAATGTACTCCAATGATGTTTCCTCTCACTTTCCACTCATCAAGATTTCTGAAGTTGGAGTGGTGCACCTTCCTAGGTTGTGGAGTGAGCCGGTGATCTGATGAAGTAATACGACAGTAGTGGATTAGACATGGATACTAATTTCAAGATG